>NW_022681471.1:24009911-24179478 GCF_009764315.1 Trachypithecus francoisi | reverse complement strand
GCTCTGACGACCTGTTGCCTCACATTGGCAAAAGTGGGGGAAACCAGAAGGAGGGAATTCTGCTGCGGCGACTTGACTTTCCAGGCCCCGAGCAGAAAGGTAGGAGGCGACAGGTTGGAATGGGGGAGGGGCGGTGGTTCTGCCCTCCAGAGGTCGGGGCCCCTTGCCGGTCGGGGGGAAATATGGAAGGCACCGGGGCAAACCAGCCCGAAGAGCTGTGGAGCCCAGCTGGGGAAAGGAAAGGCAGCCTCAGGTTCTCCTCTCCTCCCCAGTCATCATTCCAGGATAGGGTGAGGGGCAGCCCCCTCCCGCTCACTCCCCAGTCTGGGCAATGGAGGGTAATGGGCTGGGGGTGGCCCCGGGGAAGGCCCTAGAGGAGCAACGATGCCCCCACCCTTCTCCTTCCCCCCAGTCGGTGGGCATAGGGCGGATGGTTCTCTTCTAGGCCGAGCCCCACGTCTGTTCTCTTCTCAGCCCTCAGCCCTGGGGCTCCTGCAGCTCCTGCACAGCTTGGCAAAACTGCCTCCTGCCCTGTCTTTGGAGCCGGGGATGGTCTCTGCCTGCTCTTGTGTCCCTGTGTTCCCCTGCCCCTACCTGAGGACACCCCCAAGCTCTGCATTTGGAGACAGGGAAAAGTAGGAGAGACGCAGTCCTACCGTCCCCTCCCCCACAGTCTTGCTCTTCCGCCATGTCAGCCCATGCTCCCTAAGGCCCCTAGCTAGCAAGGTCCTCCCAGGGCCAGAGTCCCATCCTCCAGCCCCAGACGGCCTCTAGAAGCCTACTGTGTACTGAAGTGATCTGGGCAAAGGAGACCTCCCTGAGCACACAGCAGCTCTCAGCCTGGGGTGGGCAGAGCAGATGGAGGAGGGGCTTGCAGAGGAGGCCATTCCTGGGGGAAGCAAGGACGTGTCTGGTGGCCAGGCAACTGAGGTCCCCATCTCTTTCTTTCTCTTTCAGGCATTGGCGTTTGTAGGCGGTGACCTGCCCCTTCTTTGGCCTTGCCAAGAGTCTCATCCCTGCCCTGGGGCACCTCTGGCCCTGGACCTGCTTGGGCAGAGGTAGCATGAAGGACCTGAACAGGAGAAGAAGGGTCTTCCTAGTAGAGGCACAGCACGGACAAAGGCTCACGGGGTGGGGGTTCCCAGGGATCGAGTCCTGGCTTGGGAAGGAAGGTCTGAGTTCCCTGGGAACTGAAATCTGCTGGCAGCACTGTGAGGTGTATTTCCCCCTCCTAATGACAGAGGAAACTGAGGCTTCAGGGAGGGGGGGTTGCCCTTGACACGCAGATAGGAGGAGGAGGAACTGCATGTGCCCCTGGGCCTGCAGGCCCCCACACCCCTCCCCAGTCTTCTCCAAGACCTGGCATGGTAGGAGGGGGAAAGGGGAAGTGGAGAGGGAAGCATAGGGCTCCTGGGGCACCAAGGGAGAAAGGGGCCCGGGGTAGGGAATCTGGGGATCTCACTTTCTTTGGAGCGGTACGGAAGGTCACAGGGAAGATCAGGAGGACAGACAGCTGAGATGGGAGACAGGAGAGATGGGCCCTAGGACCCCTGGGGAGCCAAGGTCTCCCCACAGCCTAACCTCCCCACCCCGCCTGGAGCTTCACAAGGGCTCCTCAGCAGTGCAGTGGCACAAGCCTCCCAGTTTGGTGGCAACTGGGGGTGATCTTGGTGTGGTGGCTCCTGGAGACACAACATAACAGGAGGGTGAAGGGATAAACCTGGGGTGAACTGGGGCTGAGACCCATGGCATGACCCCAATTCTCTCTCCTCAAGTTTGACCCCCTATCCCCACGATCACACAGGAGAATCTCATCTCACGGCTTGGATTGGTCCTGGGGGCCCCCGAGTGTGCTGCTAGCCGGTGTACAATGGTCAGGAGCAGCCCAGAGGGAGCCAGGAAGAGACCCTCGCCCTCACCCTCTTTCCCATTTCCGCATCTCTCTTGCACTGGTACCCTGAGGGCCACGTTCTCAGTTCCTGGGACTGGAAAACTGCAGCAGTCTGGCCAGCTCCAGGGACAGAGCGGCCAGCCACCTACCACGTACCCTCTCCTCAGCAGCCCACTGTACCCAGGTCCTGAATGAAGCCGGCCGCCTGCCTCACCCCAGAAGAGGCTAGACAGTGGCTGCCTCGTGCCCCCTGCAGCTCCCACAGCCAGGGCCGATGCGTGCCTCCTAGTCCCAAGTCTCCTGAGAACCCCTGACCCTGCTGGCCCTTCATCCCCTGCAATCCTGTCCACCCTGGACCACCTCTGGGGACCCGTCAGCCTGCTGGTCCCCCCAACAGGTGTCTGGGGGCAGCCTCTGTGGGACAAGAGTGACACAGGGTTGGAGGAGAAGAGGAGTGAGGGGCCTCCTTGTGTCTGATGCACAGATGTGGCCCTTTCAAACCCTGGTGTCACCCTCTGGATGACTGGATCCCCAGCTCCCCCCTCTTCCTGGGCCAGCCAGGAAGGATGGAGGAAAGCTCTTTGCTGAGCGCATGCGTGGGAGTGTAGGGGGTGACTGAGCCCTCCCCATGCAAGGGGCTCGGCCTGGGACCCTGGAACCTGCTTCCCTACTGGGAGAAATGTGCATCAGAGCTGCAGGGGTCCCTACCCTCAGAGACCCCCGACTGTAGGGAGCCCCACCCCATAAGATGGGCACGGAAATCCAGGTCCTCTCACCACCCACCCCCCCCGTGGCTTCTGCTGTGGCTGTATTGGCCTAGAGGGGCTGGCTGGGGAGGAGCAGGGCTGAGCCCCTCAGCATCTGCTCCTGTCCCTGCCTTTTCACACCTGCTGCCTGAAGTGGTAGCTCCGCCTGCTGCTTCTCCACCTCCCCTCCCCACCTCTTCTCTCCCCAACGGGGCCCTTGCTGCGTGACAGGGTCTCCATGCACTTTATTTATTTGCGGTCTGTTTGCCAGGCGGTGGAGCTTCTAGACACTGACCGGAATGACATACTTTTCTGTGCGTGATTCACTGTGTACTGGTCAGCACAGGCTGGCCAGAGACATGTTCTTGTTTCTGGTGTTGTCATGTCTTCTTGTTTTCTCTAAGTTAAAAAAAAAAAAAAGTCCTTGGTTTAATACACTAAAATCCCAACTGGAGGCCTCCCGTGTCTGGTGGGGGTGATGCAGTGGCCTCGGGTGGAGAGAGGCCCCATGGTAGGTCACCGGTTCCCATGGCCAGGGAGAAGCCTCTGAAGGGTAGGGGTGGGGGAGGCTGTAGCAGGGACCGTATTTCCTGTTCAGAGGCTGTGCTGAGGACTGACTTGACCCGGACCACTGCCCCATAAGAAGAAGGCAGCAGCCTGACCCGGCCCCAAGAGGTGGCTGCTTGTCCTGTTGACAGCCTCTGTTCACCCACAGGGCCCCGGGTGAGAGGCATCCTGAGGACACAGGGCTATGCTCAGACTCAGGAGTGCAGTCTGGGTTTAGGGGCCCTGGGGGCGCCCCTGTTGCCAAGGACTACCCAGGGGCCAGAGCACCCTGACAAGGAGGACCCCTCCAAAAGCACTGGTGCCAACACCCTATGGCATCTGCTGCCACAGGAGAAATGGACCCCAGTCCTTGAACTTCCCTCCCCTTTGTCTAGATGGTCCTATTCAGTCCTGATGAGCCCATCCCCACTCCAGGGATCACGTGACTTGGCAAACCAAGATGGGGGATGATCTCCCCAGAGCATGGCTCCAAGGCCTCCTGAAGAGGGAGGACCACCCCTCCATCCCTGCTACAGAGGAAAAGAAGGCAGGAAGGCCGGTTCTGCTCAAATGGGACCCCAGGAGACCAAAGCCCTGAGCTGTAAGTCCAGGTCTTCCACTTCCTACTGTGTGGTGCCAGGCAAACTGCACAACTTGGAGTTTTTAGTAAGGTTCCTTTGGGATGCTTGTCAGCAGTGAATACAATGTCTGTTCAACGTTTGTCATCAGGTCTCACCTGGAGCAGCCTTTTTACTGTGGGGAAAGGGAACCAAGTGAAGGGAACGGACATCTGATGAGAGCCTGTCATGTGCCAGGCACCATTCTAGGTGCTTTGCATTCCTAATCTCATCATAATCCCACAACTACCTAACCGTTATCTCCATTTTACAGAGAAATTGAGGATAAGAACCAAGTCTGAAGTAGAACCCCAAGCAGAATCTCTTTTCCTGAGCTCCCAATGCCCCCTGGAGAGGCAGGGAATTGGGCTGGAGTAGTGGTGGAATGGAATAGCAAAGGTGGAAGATGACCCTGTTCTTTCTGGGTGGGGTCCAGGAGGCAGATAAGAAATCCAGGTGTGGTCGGGTGCAGTGACTCATGCCTGTAATCCCAGCACTTTGGGAGGCCAAGGTGGGCGGATCACAAGGTCAGGAGTCGAGACCAGCCTGACCAACATGGTGAAACCCCGTCTCTACTAAAAATGCAAAAATTAGCTCGGCATGGTGGTGCACGCCTGTAGTCCCAGCTACTCGGATGGCTGAGGCAGGAGAGTAGCTTGAACCTGGGAGGCAGAGGTTGCAGTGAGCCAAGATCTGGGCAACAGAGTGAGACTCCATCTCAAAAAAAAAAAAAAGAAAGAAAAGAAAAGAAATCCAGGGCTTGGATGGGGGACAGACTTGGGAGCCTTCTCCAAATGGAGCTCCCCAATGGGAGCAGCTGGGGCCGCCCTAAGATGGGTTCACCTGTCTTTTCTCCATCCTACCTCCAGAGATTGATTGAAATGTAAGAGACTGAGTCAGGAGAGGGCAAGAGAGCAGCTAAGCGGGCGGTTCCGGGGGCGCCAGAGCAAATACAATGAGAAATGGGAAATATAAAGAGCATGCAAAACCTCATCCTACTCCTTTTCACCCCACCCACAAGGGAAACTGCTGCATTTGGACAAATTTCTACTTTGTGTTGGTGGAGGGAAGGAGAAAGAACATACTACTTTGAAAACTTCTCCTCCCACTTCATCTTTATCTTTCCATGTTATTAGGTATTTTTCTATATTCCAAAGTCACCTAGTAGTCTCTTGTATGAAGGTATCATGCATTTCTGAATGCCTCTTGGTTATTTCCCTTTATTGTTTATTTGGGGAGTTTGGTTTCTTGGTTGTTTGGTTTTTTTCTGTTGTTTTGTTGTTATAAACATTCCAGTAACAGATAAGTTGGACCTCATCAAAATTAAAAACTTTTGTGCATAAGAAGTCACTATCAGGACAGTGAAAACACACCCTACAGAGTGGGAGCAAATATTTTAAAACATATATCTGATAAGAGATTTGTATCCAGAAATATAAAAAGAACTCTAGCTACTCAACAAAGAAAGACAGACAACCCAATCAAAATATGGCAAAGAGTTTTAATACACATTTCTCCAAAGAAGGGATACATATGGCCACCAAGCACATAAAGATGCTCAACGTCATTAGTCATTAGGGAAATGCAAATCGAAACCACAATGAGCTACCACTTCACCCTCACCCACTTCACTCATTAGGATACTTATTTATTTGTTTATTTATTTATTTATTTATTTATTTATTTGGAGACAGCGTCTTGCAATGCCCAGGCTGGAGAGCAGTGACACAATCTAAGCTCACTGCAACCTCTGCCTCCTAGGTTCAAGTGATTCTCATGCCTCAGCCTCCCAAGTAGCTGGGATTACAGACGTGGCCACCACACCTGGCTCAAAAATTCAAAAAATTTTTGAATTTTTTGTAGAGACGGGGTTTCGCCATGTTGGTCAGGCTGGTCTCGAACTCCTGGCCTCAAGTGGTCAACCCTCCTCAGCCTCCTAAAGTGCTGGAATTACAGGTGTGAGTCACCATGCACAGCTCAACTTTTAAAAAAAATTTAAAATAGCAAGTGTTGGTGAGGATGTGGAGAAATTGGAACCCTTGTTCATTACTAATGGGCATGTAAACTGGTACAGCAGCCACTGTGGAAAACAGGTGGTTCCTCAAATAGTTAAACCTAGAATTATCCTATAGCCCAGCACTTCCACTCCTAGGTACATACTCAAAGGACTGAAAGCTGGTACTGAAACATGAATTTTCATAGCAGCACTGTTTACAATAGCTAGAAGGTGGAAACAACCCAAATGTCTATCAGTCTATCAACTGATGAATGAATAAACAAAACTTGGTATATTTATACACTGGAATATTATTCAGCCCCAAAATAATCCCACAATGAAATATTTGATACATATTACAAGGTGGATGAACTTTGAAAATATTATGCTAAGTGAAAGAAATCAGACACGAAAGATTACAAATTTTATGATTCCATTTATATGAAATGTCTAGAATATGTAAATTCATAGAGACAGAAAGCAGATTAGTGGCTGCCATGATCTAGGGGAGGGAAGGATGGAGAGTGACTGCTTAATGAGTACAGGGTCTCCTTTTAGGGAGATGAAAATGTTTTGGAACTAACAGTGGTGATGGTTACACAACATTGTGAATGTACTAAATGCCACGAATTATACGTTTCAAAAAGGTTGATTTTATGTTATGTGGATTTCAACTCAATAATGAAAACAAAATTTGCTGACACATTTTATTATCTCACCACTGGGCCTCTTCCATAGATGAACTTCTCTCCTGCCCTTTCATTCAATCCCCTGCAGCCCTTGTCCTGCCCCTGTGGTATAAAAAGCTTAGAAAAGTAGCCCCATCCCGGCCGGGTGCTGTGGCTCAAGCCTGTAATCCCAGCACTTTGGGAGGCCGAGACGGGCGGATCACGAGGTCAGGAGATCGAGACCATCCTTGCTAACACGGTGAAACCCCATCTCTACTAAAAATACAAAAAAAAAAAAAACTAGCCGGGCGAGGTGGCGGGCGCCTGTAGTCCCAGCTACTCAGGAGGCTGAGGCAGGAGAATGGCGTAAACCCGGGAGGCGGAGCTTGCAGTGAGCTGAGATCTGGCCACTGCACTCCAGTCCGGGTGACAGAGCGAGACTCCGCCTCAAAAAAAAAAAAAAAAAAAAAGTAGCCCCATCCCATTAGTTCCCAAGCAATCCTAGCCCTCAACTCCTTCCCCATTAGGGTGGCTCAGAGAGTGGGAATCTCTAGCGAACGATGGGATCATTGAGGACTGATCTGGCCATATTCCTCAACTGCCTGACCAGTGGAGAACAGCACAGACTTCTTGACTCTTCCTCCTGGCCTCCTGTTTTTGAAAAAAAGCAGAACATTCCCCTCCCACCCTGGCAGACTCGCCCACACTGCCTTTAGTCTGGGCTCCTGGCTCTAACCCTGGGGCCTTCTCCTTGGACATGGATGTCTTGGCCTTGTAGTTATATTGGATGCCACAAACACATGAATGCCTGACCCTCTGGACACAATCCTACATCATCTCACATTCCCATTTCCTCCCAGGAAGAGGATCAAGTGACAAGCAGGACCCCAGGTAGCAGAGACCAGCCGAGGCGGCTCAGTCACTTGGTACAGTGTTTAAATATGACATTGATGGAGAGCAGATATTGAGTCTGTATTAGTCTATTCCTACACTGATATGAAGAAATACCCAAGACTGGGTAACTTATAAAGAAAAAGTGTTTACTTGACTCACAGTTCCGCATGGCTGGGGAGGCCTCAAGAAACTTACAATGATCGTGGAAGGGGAAGCAAACACATCCTTCTTCACAAGGTGGCAGGAAAGAGAAGTGCCAAGCAAAGGGGGAAAATCCCCTTATAAAACCATCAGATCTCATGAGAACTGACTCATTATCATGAGAACAGCATGGGGTAACCAAGCCCATGATTCAATTACCTCCCACTGGGTCCCTTCCACCACATATTGGGATTGTGGGAACTATAATCAAGATGAGATTTGGTGGGGACACAGCCAAACCATATCATTTCACCCCTGGCCCCTCCCAAATCTCATGTCCTCACATTTCAAAACACAATTATGCCTTTCCAACAGTCCCCTAAAGGCTTAGCTCATTCCAGCATTAACCCAAAAGTCCAAATCCAAAGTCTCATTTGAGACAAGGTGGTTCCCTTCTACATAAGTGCCTGTAAAATTGAAAGCAAGTTAGTTGCTTCCTAGATTCGATGTAGGCACAGGCATTGGGTAAATACACCCATTCTAAATAGGAGAAATCAGCCAAAGCAAAGGGGCCACAGGCCCCATGCAAGTCCGAAATCCAATAGGCCAGTCATTAAGCCTTAAAGTTCCAAAATTATCTCCTTTGACTCCATGTCTCATATCCAGGTCACGCTGATATCCACAGCCTTGGGCAGCTCTGCCCTTGTGGCTTTGCAGGGTACAACCCCCTCCCGGCTGCTTTCACAGGCTGGCATTGAGCCAGATCTCATGAGAACTTACTGTCATGAGAACAGCATGGAGATAACCACCCCCATGATTCAATTACCTCCCACTAGGTCCCTTCCACAACATGTGTGGATTTGGGGAACTATAATTCAAGATGAGATTTAGATGGGGACACAGCCAAATCATATCAGAGTCCCACAAATGGGGTGACCAGACCCTCAGAGTTTCAGCAGGACCAACAGTCTGGAACTTCCAAGAGTTTGTTCTCTGGGCCCTGAAACTGGGAGACAGTCTTGCTGCAGGCTGTACCCTATTGGCTCTCCTCCCGCTGCCATGCTGACTGTGGCAAACACACCAGTCGCTGTTGCCATCTGTTCCAACTTGGCCACCTGGAACAAGGCTGAACCTTGGGCCCTCTCCCAGTTTGACAGAGCAGTCCCCAAGGCCTTCTGAGTCTAGACTGACTCATGCCCTGCCACTAGCCATTTCTTGGAAGGCTCCCTCTGTGGCGGCCATGACAGCACTTCCTCTTCCTGGCCACCAGAATCCATCTGTAACAACTGTGGCTGCTTTTCCACTCAAAACACCCCTTCCCACAGATATCAGGGGTTCACTCATTAATGAAACCTTCCTTCTTTCCCCCCACATACACTAATTCATGCCACAATCCCCCATCACCTGTAAAAATCAGAAGGCCTTCATGTTCCAGGAAAGGCCTTCAGGACACCTTGAAAATGGACTCATGGCTCATTCTCTAGCCCCTCTTTATGTCTGATACTATGGTGGGTACCAGGCACAGATTCCCTGTGGGCAGTTAGGGGAGGAGCTCACAGGAACATGTAAGTGCAGAGTAGGAGCCAGGGTGTGAGTGAGGGCTCAACTAACAGGAATGTGATGCTCCTCACCACCACCAAGGAAGTAATCTAGGATATGGGTGATGTCGCTACCTTTAGGGAAAAGGTCAAATCAGAAAAACTGGGCCACCCAGACCAGCAGAGCAGCAAGATGGCCTTCCCAGTTCCCAGAGACTGCCACCAAAGGATTTCACTTTTGAAATCATGCGTGTTAAAAATAAATATCAGGGTATATGCAACATGAATCCCACTGGACACACCAGACACAGCTGGAAGGTGATTTCATTAATACTACGAAAGTGCTCTCAAAGAAGTTTTCCTGGAATGTCTTTTCTAAAGGCCTTTCCAAGTAAACACCATGGCAAATCTGAGCACTGGTTACAGCATTTTTGCTCAGATGTGATGCAAAGCCTCACCCCAGACCCTCGGTTGTATTTCCCATACTCCTCTTTCCACTTCCCTTTTCTACAGGCTTTTGCCCATGGAAATGCAGAGGGCAGAGGCCAGCCTGGGAGCTCAAAGGCTGGCTTGGGGGTTCAGCTTCTGGCTCATCAGCCCTGGGAACGTGGGCATGTCACTGTGCCCCTCTGCACCTGCCTCCCTCTCTGCCCCATGGGCACAGCAGTTCACGAAGGGGAAGCAACGTTCACAGTGCCTGTCAACATTTGAAACTGACAGACTCATCTCTCTTCCACTGCCTAGTTTCTCACTTTCTATGACTTTTCCTGGTGACAGCAACTCTCCACATACACACCCCCTGGGAATGACTGTAGGTTTAATGTCAAATTTAATAAAATGTCAGATCATACTACCCTGAGAATCACAGCAAAATGGTTAAAGTTGAGGCTCTGCAGCCTCACACTGACACCTACTTCCTTCACTCCCTTCCTGTGCCCCACGACCTTGTAGCCTTTCTTTTCCCCTTATCAAAGTCTGTGATGCAGTGATGACTGTGTCTCTTGCTGAAAGCCTTAGCAACACCCTCCCAAGGGCTTTCAGATATAGTTCAAGGAAGTGGCCAACAGATGGCGCTATTCTCATTAGCGCAAGCCAGGTGAGCTGAGACAAGAGGCGTTTCACCAAGCAGCTTTGACAAAATTAGCTTTCTGTAATTGAATAGCCCATAAGAATGAGATAAATAGGTTTTCAAAAGTTATACGAGGTGTACGATCTTAAGCAAATAAGAACCTCTGAGGTGGTTATGTTCTTTAATTCCTAACACACTACAACAGAGATTTGCAAACGGGACTGGAGACTCAAATACCCAGATAAGTCACAAGGGCCTTCTCAGAACACCGATAAACACTGGCAGACGGTTCAGCCCCCTGTTTTACATTAGGCACCATGTGGTTCAAGCAGGCTTCGGAGGGAGAAACCAGCTGGGCTTAAATCCTGGCTTTACAGGTTATGAGCTGGGTGACTTTGGCAGGTCCCTCATACTCTTGGCTTCACATTCTTCATTTGTAAAATAATGAGTAATTCATAGAGTTCTATGAGGAAACAATGAAATAATGTACACAAGTAAATATTTATTACGGTGCCTGTATTAATTTCCTAGAATGTGCCATGAAATTACTACAAACTGGGTCACTTAAAACAACAAAAATGAAAGAAGGCAGAGCAGGATGGCTGAATAGAAGTTTCCCAGTGATCAGTCCCCATGCAGGAGATCAAACTGAACAACTATCCACACACAAAAAAGTACTTTCATAAGAACCAAAAATCAGATGAACAATCACAGTACCTGTTTTAACATCCTATAAAAAAGAAGCAATGTTGGAAGGCGGAGGCGGACAGATCACAAGGTCAAGAGGTCAAGAGCAGCCTGGCCAACATGGTGAAACCCCGTCTCTACTAAGAATACAAAAATTAGCCAGGCGTGGTGGTGCATGCCTGTATTCCCAGCTACTCGGGAGGACCCAGGAGGCAGAGGTTGCAGTGAGCCAAGATCGTGCCATTGCACTCCAGCCTGGGCGACAGAGCAAGACTCCGTCTCAAAAAAAAAAAAAAAAAGCAATAAAGGGAGCAGGAAACACAGTCTTGAATCACCTACACCACCCCTCCTTCATTCCACAGCAGTGGTCGTGTGGCATGGAGAGAGAATCTGCGCACTTGGGACAGGGAGAGTGCAGTTATAGTGGGACTTTGCCTTGAAACTCAGTGCTCCCCTGTCACAGCAGAAAGCAACATGGGGCAGGAGTCAACAGGCACCCACAGAGCGAGCGTTTAGACCAGCCCTAACCGAGGAAAATTCCCCATCAAATGGCTGCAACCTGAGTTCCAGCAAGCTTCACCACCACAGGCTAAAGTTATTTGGGGTCCTAATAAACTTGAAATGCAGTCTAGGCCACAAAGACTGCAATTCCTGGGCAAGTCTTCGTGCTGTGCCTAACTCTTCAATGCCCAGACATGAAAAAACATACACAAGCATCAAAACAATACAAGAAAACATGACCTCACCAAATGAACTAAGTAAGACATCAGTACAAGTCCCAGAGAGACAGAGATATATGACTTTTCAGACAGAGAATTCAAAATAACTATTTTAAGGAAGATCAATGACACCCAAGACAACACAGAGAAGGAATTCAGAATCCTATCAGATAAATTTAGCAAAGGATTAAAATAACTTAAAAGAATCAAGCAGAAATTCTGGAGATGAATAAATCAATTGACATACTAAAGAATGCATCAGCATCTCTTACCAGCAAAATTGATAAAGCAGAAAAAAGAATTATTGAGCTTGAAGACAGCCTATTTGAAAATACACAGTTAGAGGAGACAAAAGAAAAAGAATAAAAATGAATGAAGCATGCCTACAAGGTCTACAAAGTAGCCTCAAAAGGGCAAATCTAAGAGGTATTGGCCTTAAAAAGGAAGTAGAGAGGTAGCGGTAGATAGTTTATTCAAAGGGATAATGGAGAACTTCCTAAATCTAGAAAAATATATTAATATTCAAGTACAAGAAGGTTATAGAACACCAAGCAGATTTAACCCAAAAAGACTTTTTCTAATGTATTTTATGAGTCTCCCGACCTGCAGGACAGTCTAACAGACCCTGGAAGGGGGAGTGGGAATGGAGGAGACAAGAAAACACGAGAAATGGAGACAAGACAAATAGCCTGATCAAGTCTCGTTTATTGAATGTAGGGTCATGCCTTATATAGGCTGGCAGGGGAAGAGGTTGGGCCAGGGCGGTGACGGGGGGCCGGGTCTTCTCAAATTACAATTGCGCATGCGCCGTGGGTTTGTAATTTTCCCGGGCGCGGGATCGCACCTCCGCCCTAGGCTGCATATCTTCCTGGGCGGGAAAATGTTTGCGCGGGCGCGGGAAAGGTTGGCGCGCGCGGGAACAGTTTAGGCGCGCGCGGGAAAAACTTAGGCGCGCGCGGGAAAAGCTTTGGGCATGCGCGGGAAGGGTTCGCAATAAAGAACCCGGAAATGTGCCGTCTTGTCTCCGCTTTGCGGAGATCAAGCAACAGAGGTCGGCTAATTCCGGGCCTCATGGCTCCAGACATGAGTCCTTATTCATTGAGAATATTATTATAAATGTAATCATTTGGAATATATTGTCTCAATTTCTTTTCATTTTGATTTTCATTTCAAATGAATGTGAATTTTACAATTCATCATGTCGGGGTTTATTATGAAAAATAAAATTATTGGCTGGGCGCAGTGGCTCATGCCTGTAATCCCAGCACTTTGGGAGGCCAAGGCAGGTGGATCATCTGAGGTCAGGAGTTTGAGACCTGCCTGACCAACGTGGTGAAACCCGGTCTCTACTAAAAATACAAAGATTTGCCAAGCGTGGTGGTGCATGCCTGTAATCACAGCTACTTGGGAGGCTGAGGCACAAGAATCACTTTAACCCAGGAGGAGGAAGTTGCAGTGAGCCAAGATCGCACCATTGCACTCCAGCCTGGGCAACAAGAGCAAAACTCCGTCTCAAAACTATACACACACACACACATATAAAATTCTTGAGATTCTTGTGGCTGATAAGAAGATACAACAAGAATAACAATTTGCATATTATAAATGTTTTCAAATGAAATGAGGTAGAAGTATTTTGAACAAACATTATGTTTTACTGTAAGAGAGCTACTCCTCACTTCTGATTTCTGTATCTGTTCTTTAACAAATATATTGGATAGTTCCTAACTATTTAAAAGACAAACTCTAGGCCACTACAAAAACTCTTTTTTATAGTCTTAGAAATTATAGGTTAACAGTCTAGTGAAGTATGGAAGGTGTAGGGTTCTCCAGATAAATGGAACCAATAGATAAGAGGAAATCTACTATGGGAATCGGCCCATGCGATTGTGAAGGCTGAGAAGTTCCATGATGTGCAGTCAGCAAGCCAGAGAACCAAGAAAACTGGTGTTGTAGCTCAGTCCAAGGTTAAAGGCCTGAAAACCAGAGTAAATCCTGGAGTCTGAAGGCCCAAAAACCAGGAGCTCTCATGTCCAAGGGCAGCAGAAGATGGCTTATACCAGCTCCTGAAGAGAAAGCAGATTTGCCTTTTTCCCATCTTTTTATTCTATGCGGGCCCCCAAGGGATTGCATAATGCCCACCTACATTGGTGAGGGATGATCTTCTTTACTCAGTCTACTGATTCAAATGCTAATTTATTCTGGAAACACCCTCACAGATATATGCAGAAATAATGTTCTATTAGCTGTCTGGATATCCCTTAACCCAGTCAAGATGACACATAAAATTAACCATTACAGATGGCAAAAGGCAAAAAAGAATCAAGGGATTAGAACATTGACAACAGAGATTCTTCTAAAAGTTTACTGAGTCAACAGAGAAATTACCTCTTATTTTTATCTTTATAAAAATATGGAAAACCTTTCAAATTAATTGGTAGTCTGCAGTCTAACATTCTGCTCCACTGCTGTTAACATTTCTTTTTTTTTTTTTTTTTTTGAGACGGAGTCTCGCTCTGTCGCCCAGGCTGGAGTGCAGTGGCCGGATCTCAGCTCACTGCAAGCTCCACCTCCCGGGTTTACGCCATTCTCCTGCCTCAGCCTCCCGAGTAGCTGGGACTACAGGCGCCCACCACCTCGCCCGGCTAGTTTTTTGTATTTTTTAGTAGAGACGGGGTTTCACTGTGTTAGCCAGGATGGTCTCGATCTCCTGACCTTGTGATCCGCCCGTTCGGCCTCCCAAAGTGCTGGGATTACAGGCTTGAGCCACCGCGCCCGGCCTTGTTAACATTTCTTAAACCAGTACACTAGCATGAATGATGAATCTCATCATCAGAATCTCTCTTTCCCACTCTTGTTCCCTGGGTAGGTGCATCTCACCTCATTAGTTCTTTGATGACAATCAGTTGCCTGGAGTATTTGTTTTAGGCCAAATCATTACTGGAGTATTTTCTAAGGTGGGGGTAAATAATTCATTTTTTAAAAATGGTTCCTGTTGAACTAGCAGTTTTATTTTCCAACTATATTACTCTATCTCTTTAAGTCAAGTAATGCTATGTGTGTAAGTCTATTCCTGGATGTTCTACATTCTATTCCATAGTAGTATAACAATGTAAATGTCAGTTTCCCAGATAGTCCATTTCCCTGTCAAATTTATGGAATAATCTTATTGTCTTATTGTTTAAATAGTGTTGGCTTTCTCAAATTTATCTTTTATTTGAGTTTACTTTGGAGCTGGCCTGGTTGTTACATCACACCCAGGGATTGGCACCAAAAGATGAGCTGGAACCAACAACTGCGCCCTTCATACTTCCTTGAGAACTTTGATCTCCTCTTTATGCTCTAGAAACTGAGCCCTGTCATGGGAAGTATTCATGAGCAGAGAGAACATGCCCCTGTAGAACAGAAAACAGTTATCTTAGGTAGAGTGACTGCAACCCTATAATGCAGGAAGCAGACCAAAACATCTGAACAGCTCAAAGAGAAATGAATAACCGTTCAAAGATTGGAATAGAGTTCATCACAACAGTGGTCACTACCCACTTATATATAATACGGTCATTTTAATATATTAATCAAAGTTGAGGACAGTTTGAGGACTTTTACAGAAATGCACAATCTTAGGAAGTTCACGTAACAAGACTCATTCAGGGAAAGTACTTAAAGTTGTATTACCGCCCAAATGGGGAGAAAAAAGAACCTTGAGAGTGTGGGGAGTAAAAGGCAAGTAGAGAAGTATCAGAACGACAGCTCGCAGTAAGTCTGGATAGCAACCATGCTGTTAGGAGTGCATGGGTGGAAGGCACCACAAGGAACTCCACTATACAAAAAGAGGAGTGAGGGTTAATAGAATAAACAGTACACCTGAAGCTCTACATGCTAATTATTAATATTCAGAATTATTCGGTCTGATGGCAACACAAGTTCTGAGCACACGCATTGTTAACCTAGTGCCACCCTTTAAGAGAACTGGTATAAATTTACAACAGAAATAACTGGAGGAAAATATTTGCATAGCACAATATCCTTTAATTTTTCAAAAGGATTTACCATAGGAATCGAGTCTTCTCTAGTGTGATTTCCAAATTATTAACTACTTTCATAAACATTTAAAACATTAGAGCCAATGATAACTGAAGATCCAATTTCTACTGTTCTTCCGGGTCTATACAGCTTGTGAATTTTGATGCCCGCTCCCCATCCCCGCCCTACTCTCCACCACCGAAACCTAGACCCTGCTTTACTTACGAACTTTTTAAAATTTTTTAAAATTATTTATTATTTATTTGTTTATTTTTATTTTTGAGAGAGAGTGTCTTTGTGGCTCAGGCTGGAGTACAGTGGCACAATCTTGGCTTACTGCAACTTCACCTCCTGACTTCAGGTGATTCTCCTGCCTCAGCCTCCCAAGTAGCTGGGATTACAGGTGCCCACCACCACACTTGACTAATTTTTGTATTTTTAGTAGAGATGGGGTTTCGCCATGTTGGTCAGGCTGGTCTCGAACTCCTGACCTCAGGTGATCCACCTGCTTCGAGATCCCAAAGTGCTGGGATTACAGGCATGGGCCCACGCCCAGCCTACTTACGCACTTTGTGTAACATCTGCTTGTTTCTTTTATTTTTGGGGGGAGTGGGAGGCAATCAGCTTCTTCAGATTGAACAACTGCTTATTTCACTATTGCACTGTGTTGAACCACATGAAACTGCCCTTTTTATATGTCACACTGTTGAATTTCAGGAATTTAATATGTATCAAACTTATGTTATAATTCTTTGTGTATTTTTATCTCCGTAGACTATGTGATGTTTTTGGAACATGAATGTTGAAATTCATTTGTATGCTCTACATCTATTTTCTTCTCTGTCTGTCTCTCTCCCCTCTCTTCCTCCCCTTCTCTTACAAGTAAATCCATTCTAGAATGCATCAAATTCTATGACAAACATGACTGCTAACTTCACTGATCATAAGCAATACTTTACTAGAGTATTGCTAATGATGATTTCTAATGGTGTATACCAAAGAGTTAAGAGTAAGATAATAGGGCTAGTTCCAGTTTATGATCCCTTGTTATTACAAGGGGTGTCCCTTGGTCTTGCCAATGACAAAATGTTTAGGTGAACAGTTACCTCATGGAAATAGTTCTTACTCAAAAATAGAAGTAATGTTATTTCTGCAGTCCTCATCTATCTCATTGCAGTAGGTATCACAAACAGTATTAAAGTTCTAACATTTGTTCTTGCAATTCTCAGAACTGTTAACAGGAAGAGGAAAGTCCTCAAGAGCCAGAGAGTAGAGGTCCTTGATGCACAGAAATCTCCACCTGTCCTAATGCTGCGTGTTCACTGGCATGGCTGTTTTGGGACCTAAGGCCCAACTAGATGAACCACATCTGCCAACTACCCCTGAACGCTCCATTCACTCCCTCTCGGCACTCCTTTCAGACAGCCTTATTTAATACATCTTGCCCAGCTTCCTAACTAGAGTTGTATCTCCTTTGCCCCTTTAACTCAATACGGTTTTGGAGTTTAAGACATTAAGTGGCCTATGAATATTGTTCTGGTCTGTTCTGGTGTGGCAGAAAAGAAGCTGGACTAGGGGACTAGTTTTGTGCCAACAATTACATATGGACACACATTCTTAGTGACTTCCCACTTTACTTATGTGTAAAATGAAGTATTAGAACAAGTGATCTGTAAGAGGTTTTGTTTCCTGCCTAGATCACCTCTTTCCAATCTTTCCAGGAAGTACCCCTAATTGGACATTCTGATATCACTAAGAGATTATTTGAGCACCAGTCTCTTGGGCTGTAAAGTTTGGCACACTGCCCATCACATCACACAGTAAGGCTTAATAATCAAAGGATAAAATGAATAAAGGAATCCTTTAAACAACTCTGCAAAGTGGGTATGTGTTTCCCCACATATAGATGAAGAAATTGTGGCTCGGAGAGGTTAAATGGCTTGTTCAAGTCCCACAGACATTAAGTGACAGGCTCTGGATTTGAATCCAGGGCCATTAAGCTCTTTCTGGTGCACTACACACATCCTGGGCACATAATAAGTGCTAATGTCTGTTCAATTTTTCATTGTATTTTTCTAGTTTGATGTTTGTTGCCAAGAACACAGTGTATTGAGTATGTGGATACTTCTCAATAAATATTCTGCCCCGTCATGTGAAAGGAACCATCCAGAAGCTCTGTAAACAAAGACAGACAAGATACTGCTTCTGCTCTTAAGAAGATGGCCACGTTCCAGTGGATTTAATTCAACTAAAATTTTTGAACCAGAATGATCCCCAATCTTGCACCTGCTTATCAAATCATATTTTAACTCAATAAGATATGAATGGTACATAGTAGTTGTCTCTGACTATGTTTCTTGAAGTTTTTGGCAACACCCTAACTAATTTTTCTGGGCATAACTGGGGTTTCCTTTCTAACCAGGTCAGGATACTGAGAGTGTCAAGTGAGTCACAGAGCTGAAAAAGTACTGGTGAGACTTTTACTGTGAGCAAATAAGAAACAAAGGTTGATTTGAACAATTACTTTTTTCTTTTAAATGACTCCTTAGCAGAATTTAGGTGTTTCTACTGAAATAGCTTGTTTCATCTTGACCTAGCCCACTACCCTACCAACTCTTGATAACCTCTCGGGAAAAAAAAAAAAAACAAGGAGGAGGGAGATCCTTAGAGACGACCATTAACACCACAGTGTGGAACTGTAGCTCCATCCTTCTTTCAACTGAATTTCTGCATACCCCATAAGTATTAATGACCCTTGGTCATTAATCAAAGATTCGCACAGTAGACTACGTCTATGTCTGTGAAATCCTCTGAGCCTAAAGAAAATGCCCGCCTATCTGCTAATTACCAGTATGTTTAAGGCTTGATTTCTAAAGACATTCTAGTGTCCTGGGAAAGTACGGCTTCAAAGGTGTCAAGATAACCCAGATGACAACATAGTATACTATTTAAGAGGGAAACAAATATGATTTTAAATTCCTGGTCTATCACTCATTAGCTGTGTGATCTTGGGCAAATTACTTAGCCACACTCAGCTTTAGATGCTTGATTTGGAAAAATAAGGGTAATAATTGAGGTGGGGGAGGCTATAGGTATTATAAAAGACAGGGTTTATAAAGCACTGAGTATGGTGCCTGACAGGTAGTGAAGACCTAACAAATGATAGCATTGGTTACTCCCAGTGTGGTATGAAAGCTCAAAACCTACAGTAGGACCTGTGAGTACGAGACCAGAATTCAAGTGGAGCTGAAAAGACACCTTGCCAACAAGGAGCCACCTCTCTTCCATGCACAAGCACACAGTTTAGATTAGCCAGGCATAGCCATGGTATTGAGGAGTCTCTCTGCCTTGCTTTGCGATGCAGGACCACAGCTCTCTAAATGCAGGTCAACTCTTCAAATCCAGTTTACCAGGTAAGGAATTTACAAAATGACCCATTCACTGTATTTGCCAAATTTACTGATTACTGTGTCTGCAAACAGCTTCAACAGGAACATTCCACTTTGTTTATTAAAGCTAGAATAAATGTTTTTGAATATTACCTAAGATAATGTGCATATACCTTAGTGAAGAAAAATTTCAAAATCAGGGACCTGTATAAGTATAAATTGAAATATTCTTGTACCAAACCCTACTTTTCCCATCTAAAATTTTGTTTATACCTGAAACACACTTGACTTTTTAAATTTTTCTATATCTTATTTTTTATTTTTCAAACCATAATCACTTTGGATTTTCTTTTTCAAATTCTTCAAGTTGACATTTCATTTCTTAGAATTATAAATTAAAATTTAAAATGAATAAATTGAATTTAAATGTTACACTCTAATTCAATTTAAATTTAAGTTCAATTCATTTGTCTTGGATTAAAGCTTACTTAAAAACGAATTTACACTCTAAAGCATCTTGAAGAATTGGAATTCACAATAGAATTCACTGGGCAGACACAGTGGCCGTGCTGTAATCCCAGCACTTTGGGAAGCCAAGGCAGGAGTCTCACTTGAACAATAGGAGTTGGAGGCAAGAGCCAAGGCAGGAGTTGGAGACTAGCGTGGGAAGCATAGCAACATCCCGTCTCTACAAAAAAAAAAAAAAAAAATTAATTTAGCTAGGTGTGGTGGCACACACCTGTAGTCCCAGCCACTCAGGAGGCTGAGGTGGGAGAATCACTTGAGCCCAGGAGATCAAGGCCTCAGTGAGCTATGATGGTGCCACTACACTCCAGCCAGGGCAGCAGAATGAGACTCTGTCCCGAATAAATAAATTAATAAATAATAAAATTTACCTCTAAAATGTATATTTAATTAAATTATAATTATATAACAATTGCTATCAAAACATGAAGAAAATCAGAATTAGCTCAAAAAAACTGTCAAGTATAAGATGCTGAAATTGAATTCTAGCAAGGGGCATTTAAGGTATGCCACCCTGATAAGTTTACGTAAAATTCCTCCTGAACGTGTTCAAAGAAGTAGAAAGGAAATGAGGGTACCCAGATGAGTTCTATATATATTAGCATTAAAAAGCTGAAGCATAGTAACCATACATATAAAATGTGAAGGGAAAACCAACCAGTTCATTGGTGAAACTCTTTAAAATGCTATAAGTGAATAAATAAATAAATAAATACTGTGATGTTGGCAAAACAGAAAGTAGCCACAAAGTTTGGAGAAAAAGCATAACCTATAAACATCATGATGAAAATGCTAAAAATCTTACTACAAATATACAGAACTATAATTCAATAAGCAGAAATATGTATTTCACCTTCTGTCATGAGAAATGAACCATTCCTATTAAAGCTGTTTTAAAAACATTCTTTTTTTTTTTTTTTTTTTTTTTTTTTTTTGAGGCGGAGTCTCGCTCTGTCGCCCGGACTGGAGTGCAGTGGCCAGATCTCAGCTCACTGCAAGCTCCGCCTCCCGGGTTTACGCCATTCTCCTGCCTCAGCCTCCCGAGTAGCTGGGACTACAGGCGCCCGCCACCTCGCCCGGTAGTTTTTGTATTTTTAGTAGAGACGGGGTTTCACCGTGTTAGCCAGGATGGTCTTGATCTCCTGACCTCGTGATCCGCCCATCTCGGCCTCCCAAAGTGCTGGGATTACAGGCTTGAGCCACCGCGCCCGGCCTAAAAACATTCTTATTCTTTTGCCTCAGTTTTGAATTCTAGCTAGCAGCCTGACATGTGTGCTCTGTATCTTCAGTAATCTCCAGTCACCATCAACATTGTGTGGGTTCTTCTGGGATCCACTGTGACACACTGCACAGTCACAAACGACCATAATGGTGAAGCTTATGATGACTGGTTAAAATTAAGACACACTCAAGAAAATGGCTTATACCCCAAAGACGGCAGAAGAAGATAGTGAAGATGAGGACATGTGAGATGATAAAGACAGCAGTGAAGAAGAGCTTATTATACCTCACGGGAAAAAAGGCAATAAGACACAACTCCGACAAAAGCGACAAGGTTGCAGTTTCCACACCTGTCAAGAAAGCAGCTGTCATCCCAGGCAAAATGGCAGCAGATATGTCAGCCAAGAAGATAGTGGCACTGGGCAAAGCAGCAGCAATATGTGGCAAGAAAGAAGTCACACTGGGAAAAGCAGCTGAGGCAACCACTAGCTAGAAGAGAACCGCCACTCCAGCTAAGGAGGCAAAGAATAGCAAGGATGCCCTGATGAGGAAAACAAAGATGACAAAGACAACAAAGAGGACAAAGGTGATGAAGAGGAAAATAACTCTGAAGAAGATGCAATGAATTTACTATAATTTTGACAGGAAAGAAAGTTCATGCAGAATCTCTTCCTGTGAAGGCCAAAAGCATGGTTGAGGACAAGGAGGATGAAGAGGACAGGGACGATGATGAAGACGATGAGAACAGTGAGGAAGATGGTGAAGAAGAGGAGAATGAGGAGGAAGACAGTGATAATGATGAAGAGCCTGCCAAAGAAGCACCTGGAAAATGGAAGAAGGAAATGTCCAAACAGCAACCAGCTTCCAAAGCCAAGAAATAGAAAATGGATGTCAGTATTCATGGATCCTAGGAGCTTAGCTGTGTGAATTTTGAATCTTCTGACCTGGAAAAGCCTTGGAACTCACTAGTTCAAAAGTGTTTGGCAATAAAATTAAACTAGAGAAGCCAAAGGGAAAATATAATATTGAGACTTCATAACACTTTTATTCAAAATTCTGTCTTGGAGTCATTCAGGATGAATTTAAAGAAGTGTTTGAAGATTCTGTGGAGATCAGATTAGTCAGCGAGGATGGAAAGAGCAAAGGTATGTCCTATATTGAATTTAAGACAGAAGTTGATGCAGAGAAAACCTTGGAAGGAAAGCAGGAAACAGAAGTCAAAGGGAAGTCTATTTCCCTCTACTAAACCGGAGAAAAAGATCAAAATCAGGACTACAGAGGTGGAAAGTGTACCGCTTGGATTAGTACATTGAAAACTGGTTTTAAACAACCTCTTCTAAAATGTAACAGAAGAAACTTTGCAGGAAGTCTTTGTGAAGGCAACTTCTATCCAAGGTGCCCCAGAACCACAATGGCAGATCTATAGGGTATGCACTGATAGGATTTGCTTCCTTTGAAATGCTAAAGAAGCTTTAAATTCCTGTAATAAAAGAGAGAAAGAGAGATCAAGGCAGAGCAATCACACTGAAGCTGCAAAGACCCAGAGCAACTAACGCAAAAAGCCAGCCCTCCGAAAGTGTTTCTCAGGATCTATCTGAGGATACTACAGAAGAAACATTGAAACAATTCATTGATGCCTCTATTCATGTCAGGATAGTCACCAACCAGGATGGGTTTGGTTTCCAGACTGCAGCAGTAAGGAAGATTCTAAATCCACTAAGGAGGCCATGGAAGATGGCAAAATTAATGAAAACAAAGTTACTTTAGAATAGGCCAAGCCCAAAAGCAAAGGCAGCTTTGGAGGTGCTGAAGAAAGCAGAAGAGGATTTGAAGGTAGAGGGGGGTGGAAGAAGAGGCCAAGGTGGATTTGTTGGCAGAGACCACATAGGATTTGGGGGGCAGAGACCCTTTTTGTTTGTTTGTTTTGTTCTTGACACGGAATCTTCCTCTGACCCCCAGGATGGAGTGCAATGGCACGATCTTGGCTCACTGCAACCCCCCTGCCTCCTGGGTTCAAGTGATTCTCCTGCCTCGGCCTCCTGAGTAGCTGGGATTACAGGCATGTGCCACCACATCCAGCTAATATTTTTGTATTTTTAGTAGAGGCGGGGTTTCACCATGTTGGCCATGTTGGTCTCGAACTCTTGACCTCAGGTGATCCACCCACCTCGGCCTCCCAAAGTGCTGGGATTACAGGGGTGAGCCACCATGCCCAGCCAGGCAGAGAGACTTCTGAGGAGGAAAAGAAGGAGGACATCACAGCCACAACGAAAGAAGATCAAGTTGAAATGGTTTCTTCTATCCCTCAGTCTTTTCTTCTTCCATTTGAAAGTAAGAACTCTTGAGTTTTATTACAAGATCAATGTCAGAGTCTTCAGAGGACTCTGAATGAAGGTCCTTGAGAAGAAGTCTTGAGACAGGAAGACAAATAGCACAATAGTAATGGCCAGGAGACTTAAACAGAACATTGTCCAAAGAGGAAATCCAAATAGCCAACATTGTTAATCATTAGAGAAATGATTCTGAATGAAGGTCCTTCCTTCTCAAGACTATGAAGTCTCAAGACAGCATGCAAGTCTTGCAACGTACTTGGAATTCCATTATATAAAATTTCAAGGGAGATTTCCCATTGGTTTTGACTGGATAGTCATATAAATGTTTTAAAGAAGTGAGATCAAGACAATCCTTGTATGTAAATTTTGAATTTATATTGTTTCATCCCATGTACAAAAACATTTTCCCTATAGACAAGTTTTTATGCCTGGGTATCTGGTAAAGGAAAGCAGACTTAGGGACAAATTACAAGTCCTAACCTCTGATGCCAGAAAAAAAAAATCTTATTACCTCTGTTATAAACCACCTTTCAAAGATTGATAATTCAGCAAACCGACCTAGGAATGTCTTCCTGTGACTATTTTCTCTCACAGACATCAATATTTTTAAAGCATTTATTTTGAATATTTTGCCTTTTATTCTTCCTTTATAGACACTGTACAAATATGGTGTTTAATGGCTTACAAATGTCTTTCAAAAGCGTGGCCTCATTGATATACATGAGTAAAGCAGTAAGTGCTGTGCCTATTTTGTAGTTGAACAAATAGTGTCAGAGAAGATTATAAATATTCCCAAAGGCTCACAGCTACTGAATAGTAAGGCTGGAGGCCAAACCTAGGCCTCTAGACTTTAAATTCAGTTCCCTTTTAATGTATCCAATCTTTAATAACCCATGTTGCCTATATTATGCACTCTCTTCTTTTATTTTAAGAAACAGAGTCTCATTTTGTCACCCAGGCTGGAGTACAGCAGTATCAGCATAGCTCACTGTAACCTCAAACTCCTGGGCTCAAGTGATCCTCCTGCCTCAGCCTCCCAAAAAGGTGAGATTACTGGCATGAGACACCACAACTGGCCAAACTCTCAAAAATTAAAAAAAAAAAAACCCTTAGGCAACACATAATTTAATCGTTTTAATTATTAAAGATAACATACAGAAAAGTACATAAAGACTAAATGTACGATTTATTAAACTAGTATAAAGCAAATATTCCTAGAAATACCACCCAGGTATTTATAGAAATACATCAGCAACAACCAGAATCCATTCCCTTTGACAACTCCAGTATTCTTCCTAGAGGTAATCATGATGTCCTTTACAGTAATCAGTTTCTTGCTTTTCTGTACAGGGTTTACCTTCTAAATACACATCTCTAAGCAGCATAGTCTCTTCACGGCTTTAAAATTTAAAGAAATACAATCATGCTAGTGTGTACTTTTTTTGATCTGATTTCTTTTATTCAATAATATGTTTTCAGAATTAATCCAGGATTTTTCATGTGTGATTTCAGGTTTTTATATTTGTTTCTGCATAGTGTTCCATTGTACAAATCTGTCACAATTATTTTATCCAGGTTACACTCAATGGGAATTCAAGTTGTTTCCAATTTGGGGTTATTGTAAATAATGTTGACATGATCATTATTTTACTTGTGTCCTGGTGCACATATGCATAATTTCTCTGGGATAAATATTTAAGAGAGAAATGGTTGGGTCATAAGGGAATGTGTATCTTCATCTTGAATACATAACAAACAATAAACTCTTCCCTAAAGCAAGTCAACTAATTTGTGCTCTCAACAGCAGCATATGAAATTGCCTACTTTAGCATTCATCAGTTTCCAAAAGAAAAAACGAAAAGAAATTACCTACTGATCCACATCCTCACCAACTCTTGATGTTACTAGACTCATTAAGTTTAGTCAGTTTGGTGGGTGTATAACGGTACTGCACTGTGGTTTCACTGTGCATTTCTCTAATGGTTAATAATGTTGGCTATTTGGATTTCCTCTTTGGACAATGTTCTGTTTAAGTCTCTTGGCCATTACTATTGTGTTATTTGTCTTCCTGTCTTTGATTTCCAATAATCTTTTATGTGCTCTGGAAATAAGCTAATGTCACTTAAATATTTGATAAATATCTTCTTACATTCTGTGTCTTGCATTTTCCTGCTAGTAATGTTGTCTTTTTATAAACAAAAGGTCTTAATCTTAATGTGGTTCATAATTTTTTAACATTTCCCACTATAATTAGTATTTTTTGACTTGAGAAATCCTTCCATACCCAAAGGGCATGAAAAATCCTTCTACATTTTTTTCTACAAGCTTTATTATTTTGCCTATGACATTTTGGTCTAAAATACACCTGAGATTGTTTTCCCATATCTGGTGTGAAGTAGTGGTTTTATTTTTATTTCTTTCTAAGTGTATAACCTGTTGTCTCAACACTGTTGGAAACATTTTCTTTTCTCAAATGCTCTGCAGTGCTACTATTGTCATAAATCAAGTAGCCATGAAAGCAGGCTCAGGGTCAGTTTCTGGGCTGTCTAGTATATCCATTCATCTATGTGTACATCACTATATTGGTACCAAAGTGTCCTAATTACTATTGCTTTGTAATAACTTTACATTTGCTAAAGCAAATCCTTCCTCCTGTTTCTTTAAGAGTCTTTACAATATTGAGTCCTGCAATCTATGAGCATGGTGTAACTTTAAATTTATTTAATTTTCTTTAATATATATCAATAAGCATTTAGAGTGTTTTCTTTAGAGGCCTTGCACACATTTTTTTAAACTTAATCTTAAAGACTTGATAGTTTGATACAATTTTAAATGGTAGAGTTTTTCAAAATTTCATTTATTAAATGTTGCTGTTATACAGAAATACCAATTGAGTTTTGCATATTGATTTTGTATCCAGCAACAGTGATATATTCTAATGATGCATCTGTGGGTAATTCTGAGTATTCTACACAGCCGATTGATGCAGAGCAGGTCCTTGGTTTTGCCCAGGAACAAATTCAAGAGCAAGCCAGTGATGGAAGAAAGCAGCTTTATTGAAGTAGCAGTGTTACAACTCAGTGACTGCTCATTGAAGAGCAGGGCTAGCCCATAGGCAATGCAGCATGTATAGAAGGATGGTTACCAGAGGCTAGGAAGGTCACAGGGGTTGGGGGAAGTGGAGAGGGTTAATTAGTACAAAAAATAGTTTAAAAGAATGAATAAGACAAAGTATTTGCTAGCACAACAGGGTGACTGTAGTAAAAAATAATTTAAGTGTACTTTTTTTTTTTGAGACGGAGTTTCGCTCTGTCACCCAGGCTGGAGTGCAGTGGCCGGATCTCGGCTCACTGCAAGCTCCGCCTCCCAGGTTGACGCCATTCTCCTGCCTCAGCCTCCCGAGTGGCTGGGACTACAGGCGCCCGCCACCTCGCCCGGCTAGTTTTTTGGTTTTTTTAGTAGAGACGGGGTTTCACCGTGTTAGCCAGGATGGTCTCGATCTCCTGACCTCGTGATCCGCCCGTCTCGGCCTCCCAAAGTAAGTGTACATTTTAAAATAACTAAGAGGATTATTGGATTGTTTGCAACACAAAGGACAAATGCTTGAGGTGATGGATACCCCATTTACCCTGATGTGGGTAGTATGCATTGCATGCCTATATCAAAATATCACATAAATATATACACATACTATGTACCCACAAAAATTAAAAATAAAAATTTTTATAAAAGAGTAGCAGTGTGTGGGCTGTTGACTAACTGTATTTATATCCACTTTTAATTACATGCAAATTAAGGGGTGGGTTACTCAGAAATCTCTAGAAAATGGGCAGTAAATTCTGGGCGCTGCCATGGCGTTTGCAAACTGTCATGGTACTGGTGGGGCGAGTGTCTTATGCTGATGGGCAGCAAGGGCAACCAGAGGTTGCTTTTGGTGCCACTTGCTGGTTCTGGCTGGTTTTCTATCTGGTCCAGAAAACAAATTCTACTTTTCTCCTATCTCATTCCCCCGTTGGAGATTAGATATGCCTCCTTAATCTTAAAGGAGCTGCAGAAGGTCAGAGATCCATTTTCTGTAACTGCTTCCTGCTGTTTTTATGGGCATAGGCCCTGCCTAGCATTGGAGGAGTAAAAATTTCTGGATACCTGATCTAAGGGGCCCAAAGGCAGGATGTTTTCATTCTCCAGGTCAGAATACAGGATGGGTTGGAAGCCTTGTGTCAGCATTCTTTACATGGATTTACTGTAATCTGGAAGACACAAACTTTACTAAGCAGTTAAACAAGCAAGGGCCAAAAATTAGTAGTAACAAGATAGCTAGCAAAGGTCCTAGGAAAGGTAAAAAGCAGACAAGATTTGGGAGGGCACTTTTGATAAGTGACCAGATATAGCTGGAGTCAGTGCCCTGGTTATATCTATCTAACCAGGTAGCTTGTTCATAGATTTTTTAACGCTAACCTTGATTTTCCAGAGTTATTAATGTACATGCAGCAGGTCATATTAATAACTGCACAGACTCCACCTCGTTCAGCTAGTAAATAATCCAATAATCCAATGCTAGTCTGTTGTCAAGGACAACATTTGTCAAAGAGTCTAGGAACTACTGAATTCTGTTTATTGCCTGGCCTATATTGATGGCCAATGATTCTAAGGTTTAAGTCAAGTTCTTTTGGATTGACTTGTGGTAGACAAAGCTACCCCAGGGGCCACTAGTCCTATTACTGTCTCAATTCCTGCCAGAATTAATCATATTGCTCATTTATTTCTGATATTCCTGGGCCTTATGGGATTATAGATGGTGACTCCCAGAGGGGCAATGGTGGCCAGTATATGTTCACTCCATTTCTTGTTTTTAGTATACAAGGGAAAGCTACTCCTAAAAGAACAGGTAGCTCCCCAGGGAGTCAGGAGTGGTTAGGAGGTGGGACTTCTACTTACTCATGGCCACAGACAAAAATAAGCCCAGTTGGGGCACAAATAGAAGGCCTATGAGATGTGATGTCTATCCTTTGTTACCCAGTCACGTTTATAGATATATTTCCCTTGCTCCAATGGGGATGGTCAAACATCCTTGTTTTCCAGAAGAAGTCAGTACTCCTACCTTCCTAGATTAGGCAGTTGTTTTTCCCTTGCTTGTTTTGATGGAGGAGGAAGCACCATGTGTGGTTTTCTCACTTACAAGTGGGATCCCATTTACCTCTCTGTGGCCTCAGGAATTTGGCAACTAGAATTGGATCAGAGCATGTCAGGGAAGTTTCCACTTTTTTGTCGTTAACACAATGAGTGCAAAATACAGTGTCATTAGGACACCTGAAGTACAGGTACCCAATCTCCCAGGTTCAGGTAATAGTGGCAGGAGCAGTTAGGTCGAATTCATTAAGTGGGAAAAAGTTCCACCTAACAAGTAGGGATCTGGGTACTAAGGGATCACTATGGTTAATCAGGAGGTCCAGGGAGATGGCCATGAGGTTTTCCAGATGTGTCAGAAGGTGGAACTCTTTATCCTGGGGATATTGATGACAAATCCAGCAATCATGAAGATGATTCCTTGACGCTATGATTTTTGAAATATTTACTATAGAGTTTTATTCCCACCACACTGGATTAGGTTAATCAGGAGGGCAAACAGGATTAACAGAGGCAGGATGGTGTCTGGTTGGACCTTAGAGTGGCCTCTACACCTAACTAGGACAAAAGAGGTATTTCCCAGGAGGAGGCAAGTGGCCAAAGCAATAGAAAAGAAATATACAATCAGGAAGAAAAGAAAAATTAATGTTCCTACTCCCACCCACAGCATCACATTACCACTTCTGGCTGAGTGTTGATTCTTTTAAATAGGTAGTGGAGGTACTCCAAAGGTTCATAGGTATAGGTCATGGTGTTCTTCTTTTCCACTTGTGGGGACTCATAAGAAACGGGTTTAATCCTGGATAGGTGTACTCAGCTAGTGATGTCCTGAAGTTTAACAGCAGTGTGTTGTCGGGTCCAGCCTTATAAGGCCTGTGGGTTTTTCTCCTCATGTGCAGAGACGAGGGATCATAGAAATAAAGACACAAGACAAAGAGATAGAAGAAAAGACAGTTGGGCCCGGGGGATCAGTACCACCAAGATGCAGAGATCGGTAGTGGCCCCGAATGCCTGGCTGCACTGTTATTTATTGGATACAAGGCAAGGGGGCAGGGTAAGGAGTGTGAGCCATCTCCAATGATAGGTAAGGTCACACAAGTCACGTGTCCACTGGACAGGGTGCCCTTCCCTGTTTGGTAGCCGAGGCAGAGAGAGAGAGAATGGGGACAGCTTACGTCATTATTTCTTCTATGCATTTCAAAGACTTTAGTACTTTCACTAATTCTGCTACTGCTACCTAGAAGGCGGACCCAGGTGTACAGGGTGGAACATGAAAGCGGACCAGGAACGTGACCACTGAAGCACAGCATCACAGGGAGACTGTTAGGCCTCCGAATGGCTTGACTGATATCAGGTCTTCCACAAGAGGTGATGGAGCAGAGTCTTCTCTAACACCCCCAGGGGAAAGGGAGACTCCCTTTCCTGGTCTGCTAAGTAACTAACGGGTGCCTTTCCAGGCACTGGCGCTACCACTAGATAAAGGAGCCCTCTAGTGGCCCTGTCCAGGCATGACAGAGGGCTCACACTCGTCTTCTGGTCACTTCTCACCGTGTCCCTTCAACTCCTATCTCTATACGGCCTGGTTTTTCCTAGGTTATAATTGTAGAACAAAGATCATTACAATATTGGAATAAAGAGTAATGCTACAAACTAATGATTAATAATATTCATATAATCATATCTATAATCTATTTCCAGTATAACTATTCTTATTCTATATATTTTCTTTATTATACTGGAACAGCTTGTGCCCTCAGTCTCTTGCCTTGGCACCTGGGTGGCTTGCCACCCACAGTGGGTGTATTAGGCCATTCTTGCATTGCTATGGGGACAAATATCCAAACTATATCAATAAGGGTACTTAACACCTGATAAGGACCCTTCCATTTGGGTTGTCATTGATCCTCGGGGGTTCCTTCTTTCCAAGATTTTAGTCAGATTAAGTCTCTTCATTGAATGAGGGAGTTAATTATTCCCTTGTGGGAGGAGGCAACACTTCATTTCCATATTCTTGAAGGGCCTTTTGAACCTGGCCTAAGTTGATAATACGGGTGAGCATTCTATGTGTCTCTTCATCAAACAGGAGGTCTGAAGGAAAAAAAAAGCCTCCCATAGGTTATTTCAAATGGACTAAATTTTAAGGTTCCCTTTGGAGCCATCCTTATGTACAAAGGGGCTGTGGTAGGAGAGAAGCCCAGGCCTCTGAGGTCTACTGACAGAGTTTTGCTAATGTCCTTTTTAAAACATGGTTGGCTTTTTTCTACATTACCTAAAGATTGAAGCCACCAGGAGGAGTGAAGATGATAGATAATGCCTAAGGCTGAGGAAACATGCTCAGTCACCTTAGCTGTGAAGGAAGGTCAGTTATCACTTTGCAAACTTTTTGGTAATGCAAACATGGGGATGCTTTCTTTAAGAATTTGGACACTTCCAATGCTTTTTCTATCTTTGTAGGGAAAGCTTCTATCCACCCAGTGAAAGTGTCCATAAATAGTAGAAGATATTTTAGTCCCTGTAAGGTGGTATCTGGGTGAAATCTATTTGCAGTCTTCCCTCGGGTGTGTTCCTTGGTGTTGTACAGGTTTGAGTAGGGATTGGGGTATGGGGTGGTTTCCTGGGTCATTATGAGCACACAGTTCACAGGCCTTGGTGACCCTTTTTATAGTCTGGAATAGTCCCTTTCCCAAGAATATTAGGGAAACTAATTTGAATACAGAATCCCATCCTAATGTGAGGAATCATGGAAATGCTTAATTATTTTCCATTGCTTGGCCTCAGGGAGAAAGAGTTTATTGCTTTCTAGCAATCACTCTGAGGGATCCTTTTGTAAGTCTTTCTATTCTGCCCATTTAATTTCCTAAGGTGTATAATATGGCACTGCTGACGTGGATGAGGCATCAGGTATTAGTGCAGCAGCCAGCAGTACTGATCTTCCTTTAGCGGCGGCCATGACTGCTCTATCCACCAGGGCATTTCTTCTGATAATAGAGATGTCTCCCTTTTGGTGTCCCCAGCAGTGAATAACTGCTGTCTCCTTTGGGAGTTGGACAGCATCTAAAAGTTCCAAGATCTCAGAGTGATGTTGTATGGGGGAATCCCATGGCTGTTAACAGTCCCCTTTTCTTCCATATGGCTTGTGAGTATGGAGTACCGGGAACCTGTATTTGCATCAGTAAATATACTGATTCTTAAGTCTTTTCCCAGTTGGAGGGCCCTAATTAGAGCATTTAATTCCACTTTTTGAGCAGAAGTCTGGGGAGGAAGAGCTTTGGCCTCAATGACTTATTGCTGACTAACCACAGCATAACTTGCCTTTTTAATCCCTCATGAATAAAGCTATTTCCATCTCTAAACCACTCAACACTGGGGTTAGACAGGGGTTCATCTTTAAGGTCAGGCCTGCTAGAGGAGCTCTGTTCCATGGTTTCCACACAGGAGTGAATGAGTTGGGAATTGGGACGTGAAGTCTAGCAACAGGGTACCAGGATTTAAAACAACACACTTTAAAGGTAACATCTGGGGTGTCAAATATAAGAACCTGACATTTAAGTAATTGAACCACTGTTAGACATTGGTGTCCTTTTGCCTCTAGGATCCCCTGTATTTGATTGGGGCAGGTCATTACATCTAATTGTTGTCCCAAGGTAAACTTACTGACTTCTACCAATAGAGTGGTGGCAGCCACAGCTCAGAAGCATCCTGGCCACCCAGCCACCACTTGGTCTAGCTGTTTAGAAAAGTAAGCCACTGGTCTAGGGCTATTCCTGAGACTTTGAGTTAGAACACCCAAAGCTATCCCTTGTTTTTCAGCCACATATAGGGTGAAAGGTTTTTCTAAGTTTGGGAGTCACAAAGCAGGGGCTGTTCCCAGTTTTTCTTTTAGGGTTAAGAATGCCTATTGGCGGCCGGGCGCGGTGGCTCAAGCCTGTAATCCCAGCACTTTGGGAGGCCGAGACGGGCGGATCACGAGGTCAGGAGATCGAGACCATCCTGGCTAACACGGTGAAACCCCGTCTCTACTAAAAATACAAAAACTAGCCGGGCGAGGTGGCGGGCGCCTGTAGTCCCAGCTACTCCGGAGGCTGAGGCAGGAGAATGGCGTAAAACCCGGAGGCGGAGCTTGCAGTGAGCTGAGATCCGGCCACTGCACTCCAGCCCGGGCGAAAGAGCAAGACTCCGTCTCAAAAAAAAAAAAAAAGAAAAGAATGCCTATTGGCAGGTTCCATCCCAATTCAAAGGCTCATGATCACTCCCTTTCAGAGCTCCATAGAGTGGTTTTGCTATGAGCCCAAACCTGGGACTCCAAATCCAGAAGAATCTGGCCATTCCCAGAAAGATTCTTAATTGTTTCTTAGCGGACTGGAGTGCCAAGATGGTCTCTTTTACTCCTGGGCTGGGGTGTTTGCCCCAGGAGTTAACACATACCCCAAATATTTAACCTTCTGTGCAGAAATTTAGGCTTTGTTGTAAGAATACTCAATAACCGGCCGGGCGCGGTGGCTCAAGCCTGTAATCCTAGCACTTTGGGAGGCCGAGACGGGCGGATCACGAGGTCAGGAGATCAAGACCATCCTGGCTAACACGGTGAAACCCCGTCTCTACTAAAAACTACAAAAACTAGCTGGGCGAGGTGGCAGGCGCCTGTAGTCCCAGCTACTCGGGAGGCTGAGGCAGGAGAATGGCGTGAGCCCGGGAGGCGGAGCTTGCAGTGAGCTGAGATCCGGCCACTGCACTCCAGCCTGGGTGACAGAGCAAGACTCCGTCTCAAAAAAAAAAAAAAAAAAAAGAATACTCAATAACCTCATCTTCCCTAAAAATTAAGAATCTGGATTGTGTTCCTGTCACAATCTTCCCTGGTTGGCCTAGAAATCAATAGATCATCCATATATTGCAAAAGAGACCCATTATTTAACCAGAGTTCCCTTAATTCTTTTGCCGTGTATTGACAAAGAAATGGGGACTGTCCCTAAAACCTTGAGGCAGAACAGTCCTTGTAAGATGAGATGCAGCATGAATGTCTGGATCAGTCCATTCAAAAGCAAAGATATACTGGGAGCCCACGTGTAAAGGTACACAAAAGAAAGCATCCTTCAAGTCTAATACCACAATCTATTAGCATCTTCAGGGACTTGGGTCCATATTGTGCATGAATTAGGAACTATTCAGTGGACTGGGATTATTGCCTCATTAACCGCCCTCAGATTCTGAACAAATCTGTATTCCCCATTCAGTTTCTTCACAACCAAAATGGAGGTGTTACATAGGGACTTACAGGACTGTAGTAATCCATACTTTAGGAACTTCCGTATTAGGGGGTTGAATGCTCCTCTGATCCTCAGATCTCAAGGTACGCTGTTTTTTGTGTGGATACTTAACACTGGGTTTCAAAATCATCTGGACTGGGAATACATTAACATCTCTACCAAGAACTTCCATGTCCCAAACAGAGGGGTCTACTTGAGAAGTAAGATGTAGTGAAATAGAGGTCTTTTATTTATCTGTGTTAAGGCATGTACTTGGAGCTTGGAGAAGTGTATCTTCCTGGCCTGTTGCCTTCTCAAAAGGCTCTCCAAATTGAGCTGTGGCCTGTAGTTGGGAAAGTAAGTCTCTTCCCACTAAAGGAATAGGGCATTCAGGCATAAGCAAAAAGCTATGGGAAAACACATGGTTCCCCACAGTGCAACTGAGGGGGTGGGTGAATTACCTTTTGGTTGGCCATCAATCTATATTATGGTACAAGAATGGGAAAACAATGGCCCTGAGAAATCTGCTCAAACTGTTAAAACTGAGAAGTCTGCTCCCATGTCCACCAAGAACTCATTATTTTTACCTGCCACATCAAGAGTTACCTGAGGCTCCTCTGTGGAGATAGTAAGGTGTCCAGTGGAAACCACAAGCGACCTCAGGCCCTGTCAGTCCTCTGTTCTCTCAGCCATTATGGGTCTGGGTGGCTCAGACTCTCTTTCAAGACTGGGGCAGTCCTTCCTTCAGTGTTCCTCTTGCTTACAGGCACGTTGATTTTGGCCCAGGGGCCAAGAAGTCAGAGGCTTTCATCTGGACATCCCAACCACGACTCTTGTAACACTTTCTTGGCATTGGTAACCCTAAGGCAGTAGGGGGCTTAAGGCAGCCATGAATAATAGCACTTTTTGGCTATTATTTTTAGTTTTCACCTCTTTCTCCACCTTGTCCCTATTATTGTAAATTTCAAAGGCCATATTTAAAAGTTGGCTCGTGGGGATTTTAGGTCTTATTGCTATTTTAGGTCTTCCTTATGTAAATTCGTCCTAATGTCAGAGACAGATTGAGTAATAAAATACATGCCCAGGAGAGCTCACCTTTCCGGAGAGTCAGGGTCTGCATTAGCATATTTCCTGAGGGCCTCCACTAAGTGGCCTTGAAATAGAGTGGCATTTTCATATTTTCCTTGAGTTACTTCTCTAACCTTGTCATAACTAACTGGTTTAACCACATACTTTTCCATACCTTCTATTAAACAAGTTAGCATGTGATTTCTGTGTTTGAGATCTTGGGAACCCCTCTGGGAATCCCATTGAGGGTGCAAATAAGGAGCTGCATCTCCCCCCACATTATTATTATTATTACTATTTTTGAGACGGAGTCCCGCTCTGTCGCCCAGGCTGGAGTGTAGTGGCCGGATCTCAGCTCACTGCAAGCTCCGCCTCCCGGGTTCCCGCCATTCTCCTGCCTCAGCCTCCCCAGCAGCTGGGACCACAGGCGCCCGCCACCTCGCCCGGCTATTTTTTTGTATTTTTTAGTAGAGACGGGGTTTCATCGTGTTAGCCAGGATGGTCTCGATCTCCTGACCTCGCAATCCACCCCTCTCGGCCTCCCAAAGTGCTGGGATTACAGGCTTGAATCACCGCGCCCGGCCTCTCCCCCCACATTATAAATGGCATGGCCTTGGATATTATTGGCCACTCCATCTGAAAATTCATGGGTAATACTTAGAATCCTTTGTTTCTCCTCTATGGTACAGCAAGTGGATAATAATATGCGCAAGTTATGCCAAGTTATTTCAGAGGACATGGTAAATGTATCAAACTCTTTTATAAACTTCCATGATCCTCCAAAAACCAGCCAATTTCTCCTTGCACAAGCCAAATTTGATATAGTAAATGGCACATATACTCTGATTGTTCCCCCATCTCCATCAGCTACCTCCCACAATGGACACAGATTCATTTTTAGGGGCCGATACGGGGCCCCACTCCTGGTGGTACTGGTTGGGCTTACTTTCTCAGGCAACAGGGGTATATGACAGGGCTAGCTGGATAAGGGGGAGGGGTGCCTGACGACCTTGGGGTGGAATCCTGTGCTGGAGAACTGGCAGAATTCCCCTCAGAACTGCAGGACCGAGGAGGCTCCAAGGGGGGCATGGACCTTCCTGTGAGAGCAGTTAGGAGGGGGTCACCTATGATACCTGGCACAGCTTCTTGGTGCCTGGAAGTAACATGAGTCTGATACATTCTATAGCTATCCCTAGGTCAGGATCCTGGCAGAGGGCATATAAAAGCCTGCACATAAGGACGTCTCCCCATTTTCCTTCTTTTTTACAGAATAAGTCTAATTGTAAAATAGTATTATATTTAACATAAAGAACCATTTTTAGACCAAATTTCCTGGTCTCCCAATTTGTATTGGACCCAAATGGTGTTGCAATAAAAAATGAGTTCCTTTTCTCTTTAAAGTCTCTAATTTGAATTTGCACCAATTGCCTAAAAGACACCCTACTGTTGAGTCTTCCAGGATGCTCACCATTGTTCCCATTGTCTAGTAAGAATCTGTACAGGAGGTTTCCAAGTTTGCCTAAGTTTAGTGAGAGCTTTACTTTCCCTTTCAAATTCTCACGTCCTGCAGAGAAGGTGTTAGTATAGGTAGCAAAGCATTATAAAAGTGGATCATGAGATATGAGTGAGCAGTAGAATGATGGGTCTGAATTCCAAAGAGAGTGAAGAAAGTGTTTCAGTTTGGGCAAAGACGGATTAAAAAAAAAATAGAAAGTGATTGTGGAAGGGAGGAAGAGTATGGGCAAACAGCGTGGCTCAAAGGGAGACCTCAGAGACCTTCAGCTACTGGATAATCCAGCCAGCAGTAGAGACACCAAAGAAAGTGTTAAGGCAGCCACTCGTCCACTGCTGTGGGTACTCATCTGTCAGGTCAGGGGTCTGGGAACCCTTGGTCCCTTCAACCAAGAGTCCTAGATGCACTTGAGCAAGGTAGTTTATTGGACAGAAAGGAAGACAGAACACAGGGAGAGGCCCACAACTGGTTGTTATGGAAAATGATAATTTCCAACTTCAGTGCAGAAAAAACAAGACTGTATTAGTCCATTCTCACACTGCTATAAAGAACTACCTGAGACTGGGTAATTTATAAAGAAAAGTGGTTTAATTGACTAGCAGTTCCTTAGGCTGTACAGGAAGGATGACTGGGGGGGCCTCAGGAAGTTTATAATCATGGCACAAGGTGAAAGGGAAGCAAGTATGTCTTAACATGGCAGAGTATGAGACAGAGAGAGAAAGGGGGAAGTGCCACACACTTTCAAACAACCAGATCTCATGAGAACTCACTCACTATCACGAGAACAGCAAGGGGGGAATCTGCCCCCATGATCCAATCACCTCCCCCAAGGTCCCTCCCCTGACATTAGAAATTACAATTCAACATAAGATTCGGATGGGGACACAGACCAAAACCTTATCAAAGACGAAGGTTCTCCAAGGGGGAGGGGCTATAACCCACAATCCTAGAAGGAATGCCAATGTCAAAAACCCCAGGCATCCGGGGGTAGACAACAACCCAATGCAAAAAAAACCCAATGCACCCAAGTAATAGCCATTGAGGATCCCCTCACCAAATGCCCCAAATAAAATAGCATTAGAAGAGAAAGGATCATGAGAAGGGTGACAAGAATGTAGGTGGTCAGGCATGCTTCTCTCCCAGGCACCCAAATGATGGGGGACTTTGAATTGACCACCTAGACAGAGGCCTTATTTCTTGGTTATCTGATATTGAAGGAGGGGCAGAGAGGACACTCACCCATCCTCACGTGCCTAAATGGTCCTGACCAGTCTCCAATGTGGGACCTGGGTGAAGTTCTTCCCAGGTTCCACCAGCTTGGGCAGGTTTGGCTGTTACGGAGGTCCAGCTGACACACCAGTGACCTGCCAGCCAAGACAGTCGGTCCCACACAAGGTGGTAGCACTGCACAGCCACTGGCCCATCCACACAGCTCTGCTGCCTCCACCTGTCAGGAAAGATGATGGCTCTGAAAAGAGCCTTAGACTAGTGTTACAGCTCTTCAGCATTAGCAGCTCTTTAGCATTATAACCTCTGTGTTACAGTTCTTGCAGCTTCAATCACAGATTGTCTCGCTGTCTCTTGCCATTTGCCATCTCGTCACCTCTCACTGGCTCGCCACCTCGCTGCCATCTCTCTCCAGTCGCTGCCTCTCTGCATCTTGCTGTCTAGCTACCTCTGCAATTGCCACCATCTTCCCTAGCCCCACATCAGGCACCAGATGATGCAGGGCAGGTTATTGGCTTCACTCAGGAAAGATTTCAAGAGCAAATCAGCAATGGAAGAAAGCAGCTTTATTGAAGTGACAGTGTTACAGCCCAGAGGCTGCCCCTTGTGAAGCAGGGCAAGCCCATAGGCTGTGCACTAAGAGTGGCAGTGTATGGGCTGTTGGCTAGCTTTATATTCACTTTTAATTACATGCAAATTAAGGGCAGGTTATTCAGAAATCTCTAAAAACTGAGGGGTAACCTTTGGTGTTGCCATGGAAAGAGATGGTAACTTCCAGGTGTTGCCATGGCATTTCTAAACTGTCATGGCACTGGTGCGAGTATCTCATGCTGATGGGCAGTGAGAGCAACTAGAGATTGCTTACAGCATCACTTGCTGGCTCTGACCAGTTTCCTGTCTGGTCTGGGACGGTTGTCCCTAACCTTTTTGGCACCAGGGACTGGTTTCTTGGAAGACAATTTTTCCAAGGATGGGAGTTGGGGGAGGATGGTTTCGGGATGAAACTGTTCCACCTCAGATCATCAGGCATTAGTTAGATTCTCATAAGAAGCACACAACCTAGATCCCTCACATGCATAGTTCACAACAGGATTCACACTCCTATGAGAATCTAATGTCACCACTGATCTGACAGGAGGCAGAGCTCAGGTGGTAATGCTTGCTCACCTGCCACTCACCTCCTGCTGTGCGGCTTGGTTTCTAATAGATTGGTAGCAGTCCATGGCCCAGGGCTTGGGGACCCCAGTCTAGGAAATAAGTCCTGCCAACCTCCTACCTCACAATTGTATCATGAATTATGTTGATAGATTTTTTAAATGCTAAACCAAACTTGCTCTTATGGAATAAACCCAACTTGATTGTCTTATGTATAGCTGGAATTGGCTTGGTAATATTTTGCTTAGGATGTTTGCATGTATATTCCTAAGTAAGATAGCTTCATAATTTATATTTATCGTACTCTCCCTGTCACATTTTGCATTTATAGTCTTGCTGACCCTAACAATGAGTTGGGAGGTATTCTCTGCTTTTTATCCTCTTTGTGTTCGAGCAGTGCTTGTTTCATCCCTAAATGTTTTTATTTATTAATTATTATTATTGTATCCATCCCCTCAAGCACTTATACTCTGAGTTAAAAACAATACAATTACAATCTTTAAGTTATTTAAAAATATATCATTAAGTTATTATTTACTGTAGTCACCCTGCTGTGCTATCAAATACAGGTCTTATTAATTATTTCTGGGGTTTCTTGTGTGTGTTTTTTTTTAACTCATTAACAATCCTCACCTCTTCCATACCTTCCCACTACCATTCTCAACCTCTGGTAACCACCCTGCTACTTTCTATGTCCATGAGTTCAACTGTTTTGATTTTTAGATCCCATAAACAAGTGAGAACATAAGATGTTTGTCTTTCTGTGCTTGGCTTATTTTACTTAACATAATGATTTCCAGTTCCACCCATGTTGTTGCAGATCACTGGATCTCATTTTTTTTTATGCCTGAATAATACTCCATTGTGTATATGTACCTTTTCTTTTTTTTTGATATGGAGTCTCACTGGTGTTGCCCAGGCTGGAGTGCAGTGGTGCAATCTCAGTTCACTGCAACCTCCGCCTCCCAGGTTCAAGCGATTCTCATGCCTCAGCCTCCGAGTAGCTGGGATTATAGGCTTGAGCCACCACGCCCAGCTATTTTTGTATTTTTAGTAGAGAAGGGATTTCACCATGTTGGCCAGGTTGGTCTCGAACTCCTGACCTCAGGTGATCCACCCGTCTCGGCCTCCCGAAGTGCTAGAATTACAGGCATGAGCCACCATGCCCGGTCTGATATGTTTAAAGAAAAAACAATGCCAAAAAACTTCTACCCATTTAACGAATCCAATTCTGCTTATCTGAAGGGGTGGCCTGCCCCTCCACACCTGTGGGTATATCTCGTCAGGTGGGACGAGAGATTAAGAAATAAGACACAGAGACAAAGTACAGAGAAACAACAGTGGGCCAAGGAGACTGGCACTCAGCATACCAAGGACCTGCACCGGCACTGGTCTCTGAGTTCCCTCAGTTTTTATTATTATTATTTTCACTGTCTCAACAAGAGGAATGCGGTAGAAGAGCAGGGTGATAACAGGGAGAAGGTCAGCAGGAAAACATATGAGCAAAGGAATCTGTGTCACAATTAAGTTCAAGGGGAGGTACTATGCCTGGATGTGCACGTAGGCCAGATTTATGTTTGTCTCCGCCCAAATATCTCAGTAGAGTAAAGAATAACAAAGCAGCATTGCTGCCGACATATCTTACCTCCTACCATAGAGCGGTTTTTCTCCTATCTCAGAATTGAACAAATGTTCAATCGGGTTTTATACTGAGACATTCAGTTCCCAGGGGCAGGCAGGAGACAGTGGCCTTCTTCTATCTCACTGCAAGAGGCCTTCCTCTTTTACTAATCCTCCTCAGCACAGACCCTTCACAGGTGTCGGGGGGACGGTCAGACTTTCTCATCCCAGGAGGCCATATTTCAGACTATGGGGAGAAACCTTGGACAATACACGGCTTTCCAGGGCAGAGGTCCCTGCGGCTTTCCACAGTGCATTGTGCCCCTGGTTTATCGAGACTAGACAATGGCGATGACTTTTACCAAGCATACTGCCTGTAAACATTGTGTTAACAAGGCACATCCTGCACAGCCCTAAATCCCTTAAACCTTAATTTCATACAACACATGTTTTTGTGAGCTCAAGGTTGTGGCAAAGAGGTTGGGGCAAAGTGGTTGGGGCAAAGTTACAGACTAACAGCATCTCAGGGCAAAGCAATTGTTCAGGGTACAGGTCAAAATGGAGTTTCTTATGTCTTCCCTTTCTACACAGACACAGTAACAGTCTGATCTCTCCTTTCCTTACATGCCTCAGCCTCCTGAGTGGCTTGGATTACAGGCGTGAGCCACCACACCCAGCTATTTTTGTATTTTTAGTAGAGAAGGGATTTCACCATATTGGCCAGGTTGGTCTCGAATGCCTGACCTCAGGTGATTCACCCGTCTCGGCCTCCCGAAGTGCTAGGATTACAGGCATGAGCCACGGTGCCTGGCCTGATATGTTTAAAGAACAAACAATGCCGAAAAACTTCTACCCATTTAATGAATTTAATTCTGCTTATCAAAATAATAAAGTTCCATACTTTTCCAAACTTGCTAATAGTTATCATGAATGGTAGCTGAGTTTTGTCAAATGCTTTTTTTTTCTAGATTTTAAGAAATCATTATATGAATGATTCCCCCATTTTCTAATTAAAATTGTGGATTATATTGATTTTTTTATTCTATAATCCTGGAATAAACCAAACTTGTTTATGAAATCTTATGATTTTTACATATTGCAAGATTCAATATGTTGTTTCAGATTGTTACATCTGTGTTTATAAGTGAGATCAGCCTGTGATTTTCCTGACTCATAATGTCCATGGCAGGTTCTCATGTCAAGTTTTGCCAGCCTTATGAAATCAGTTCTATAGCGTTCTCTTCGGTTCTATTCTCTGGGACAGGCATGGAAGTTTTGCATACATTCCTTTCAACAAAACTTAAGCACATAGACCCAGGAGGATTCACAGAGGGCTAGAAATGTGCTACCTGACTGGGTAGCCACTTCATAACATCAGATGCTTGGTGCTGCTACACACAGCGAATTTTAACTTTGGCATAGTTTTAATCATCTTATACCATTTTGGACTCTGCTTTTAAAGTTAATTATTTTGCTAATTTCTTTAGTTTTCATAATTATTTTAATGGCTGCATATATATTGTATTAATAAATACTAATGTGTAGGCGATTCCTTCATTGGATATTTAGGGTTTTTTTTTTTTTTATTTTGTGGATTATAGATTTTCTTGCTATGGATATCTCTATGCCCTCAATAATATTTTCTTCTGTTAATCATTTTCTTTTCAATTCTCAAGTGTTGGATTAACGAATGTCTTGGTCAGCTCGGGCTGCCATAACATATTAGGTGGCTTAAATCAGGGGCCCACAATCCCCGGGCTGCAGACTGGTACCAGCCCATGGCCTATTGGGAACCAGGCTGCACAGTAAGAGGTGAGCGGCAGGTGAGCGAGCATTAATGCCTGAGCTCTGCCTCCTGTCAGATCAGTGGGAAGCATTAGATTTTCACAGTGAACTGTGAAAGTTCCCCTGTTCCCCTCTCAGGGCAGGCAATGGGGGTGTGGCTCGCTTCTTCAGTGTCCCACTGCTCAAACCTCTAGGGGAGCATACAGACGGGCAGGCTGTGGGGGTCCAACCCCACGGCAGCATCTAGGGGTGAATGTTTACAGCTCCTGAAGCCCCAGTGGGCATGTGTTACAGGGCGCTCTTTTAATTTAGCCATCCATAGGTGGCTTCTGTTAGCTCAATTAAACCCCCTTCCTTATCACAAGGACAGAATGATTTTGTATCCCTGGGTTTCTTGTATTGGTGTACTGGAAGAATTGGATCACATATGGGCTTGGAGAATGAGTGCAAGGTTTTATTGAGTAGCTCTCAGCAGATTGGGGAGCCAGATAAGTGATGGTTTTCCCCTGGAGGCAGGCCACTCCATGGCCCAACTCTTCTCCAACCACTTGGCCAAATTCCAAGTCATTCCACCAGTCCATAGCCTGCTGGCCTGCCAGTGCCTGTCGATGTGTGCTCTTCCATCATCGTGCTCTCAACAACCAGCCGCATGTGTCTTCTTTTGCCAATGTGTTCCTCACAACGTCCAGCCACTTGTGTCTGCCCACTAGGCCTTGGGTTTTTATAGGCCCAGGATGGGGGCGTGGCGGGCCAGGGTGGTCTTAGAAAATGCAACATTTGGGCATGAAAGCAGGAGTGCCTGTCCTTACCTAGGTCCATGGGGGTGGAGCCCTGGCCAGGGACCCACCTTTCTCTACCCAGCACTTCCCTTCCCTGCTCCTGTATCATTTAAAGGGACCACACTCTTCCCTTCACAGCACTCCCATATCAATAGGAGCGGGAACCCTATTGTGAACTGCACATGTGAAGGATCTATGTTACATGCTTTTTATGAGAATCTAATGCCTGATGATCTGAGGTGAAACAGTTTCCTCCTGAAATCCCCCACCCCACCCCTATCCATGGAAAAATTGTCTTCCATGAAATCAATCCCTGGTGCCAAAAAGGTTAGGGACTACTATCTTATTTTTTAGTAGAGATGGGGTTTCACCATGTTAGCCAGGATGGTCTCGATCTCCTGACCTCGTGATCCACCCGTCTCGGCCTCCCAAAGTGCTGGGATTACAGGCTTGAGCCACCGCGCCCGGCCAGGGACTACCATCTTAAACAACATAAATATATATATTTTTTTCACAGTTCTGGAGGCTGGAAGTCTGAGATGCTAGCATGGTCAGGTTCTTATGAAGGCTCTCCTTCTGGTTTGCATATGACCCTCTTCTCATTGTGTCTTCACATGCTGGAGACATAGAGCAAGCTCTCTGGTGTTTATTCTTATAAGGACATTAATCCCATCATGAGGGTCTACCTCACACCATCATCTTACCCTTATTACCTCTTAAAGGGCCTATCACCAAATGCCATCACATTGGATGTGAGGGCTTCAACATACTAATTTTGGGGGACACAATTTAGTCCATAGCAGTGAGTCAAAGTGACTCTTACATATTGCTATTCTGATTTTTAAATGGTGTTTCAATTCACAAGACCATCATCAGAGTGTGGAAATTCTATCCTCACTTCAGCCTTCCCAAGCAATGAATTTTAACAACCAACTTTACTGTACAAAGGAAAAAACATAATCTCTTTCCGCAGCTAACTCTATAGTAATTACTCTAAAATCTCTTCAGATTAAGTTGTTGTCAAGAAGAGATGGCCAAAGCCCCTTTCGACCTTCAGTATGTCATTACAAATTTTGAAGAGGCAAAATAATTTTGTTGGTGGTGCAGACAGGGTAAACTGAGGGAAAAAAAACAACCAAAAATCTCACTAGATTCCAACAACAGAATTTTGGTTTTTGCTCATACAGCATGCCCACTGTGGGTCATGTAAGATTCTACTCCACATCATCTCCACTCCAGGGTCCAAGCTGACAGAGAAGCCTGTTTGAGATATTAGCAGTCACCAGGAATGAAGGAAAAAAGACACAGTGACCCATCTGATATATTTTAAAGCTTCTACCCTGAAGTGACACATAACATTTCTGCCCATGTTTCATTGTCAAAGCAAAGCAAGTCACATGGCCATGCAATGCATTCAACATGCATTCAACAGGACAAGTGTGTGGACAGGGAGTGCTACCTAGTAAGGAACACTGCAGGGTAGCAACCAGACTATTCAGCAAACAATAATACAATCTACCACAGTTTTTTTTTTATTCTCAGTATATTATACAAGAGTAACATTATCAGAGACAATGTTCAAAATGGCCTATTTAAATTTAGCAGAGGCACGACTGCAGTGGTGAGGCCATGAATCCACCCAGAATACCCCTGACTACATATCTGGCTGGATGCATGTACTCTTACATGCAATGCTATATATAATGTGTCCTTCAGGAAGGGGAACATCACACACCGGGGCCTGTCATGCGGTGGGGGGAGGGGGGAGGGATAGCATTAGGAGATATATCTAATGTAAATGAGGAGTTAATGGGTGCAGCACACCAACATGGCACATGTATACATATGTAACAAACCTGCACGTTGTGCATATGTACCCTAGAACTTAAAGTATAATTTTAAAAAAATAAAAATAAATCAATAAATATAACGTGTCCTTAAGGGGTCAGTGCTGATATGGGACCAGCCAAGCAGAAGAAATAAGTGTTGCCTGAATTACAGTGGGGTATACTGGTTTATCGCCACAGTTGTAATGTATTTATATTGTATCAACTAAGCATTAATGGAACAACACTTTTCAGAACAGCTTTCTCTGAATACTACTGCCTTAATCAGGCCTGCCAGATATTTTGCATGTGAAAGGTTATGGTGTCACCAGGCACTGTTGCAACTCACACAGGTGAAGGCAAATTTGTTGTGTCACCTTTTTGGTATGGGGCAATAGCTGGATCTGTAGGTCATTTAGCCCTGCTGGGTCTCCTTCAGCTTCTCCAACTCCTGGGGCAGTATGTGAAGTTCCTGGTATAAATCTACAACTCCTCCTTCTCCTCACATAAAGAAAATTAACATCTTTATGATGTTGAGTCATCCTATCCCAGATCTAGGGATAGCCTTTCAGTTTTTGAGTATTCTTTTGTTTTCCTCCTCAGCAATAAAAAAAAGTTTTATGTGGCAATTTATAATTTTTAATGTTTATTTCTAAATCCCTACTTATTTTGAATTACTTTTCAAATTGGCCTTTAACCAATTTTACATATATATATATACTTTTATTTTTATTTTTTTTTTTTGAGACGGAGTCTCACTCTGTCGCCCAGGCTGGACTGCAGTGGCGAGATCTCCACTCACTGCAAGCTCCGCCTCCCGGTTCACGCCATTCTCCCGCCTCAGCCTCGCAAGTAGCTGGGACTACGACAGGTGCCCACCACCACACCCGCTAATTTTTTGTATTTTTAGTAGAGACGGGGTTTCACAGTGTTAGCCAGGATGGTCTCGATCTCCTGACCTCGTGATCCTCCAACTCGGCCTCCCAAAGCCAAATTATATATTTTAATAGGTTATTTTCTGCATATGTGAAATCTAGTGATGAATTACTATTAATTTTGTACTCAGCCACACAACTAAATTAGGCTACAAAGTGTAATGCTTAATTTTCCCTCTCCCTTTCCAATTTGTGAAACTTTGTTATTTCTTTCCTTTATTCTTATGTATTAACATGTATAATGTCATTTGGAAAGCATCCAACCATTCTGTTTCCTCTTTCAACTTCTCTTTTGATAATCAACTGATTGTCCTTCTTTTGGTGTCTTAATATAGCAAATTAAGAGATTTCTTAATATTTAACTCACCTTTCATTAACTGCTCATGGCACATTACACTTTGAATATGCTGCTCTGGATTATATTTGCTAATATTTGGGATTTTCCCATTAATGTTGCAAAGCAACCACATCTGCGGCCAGGGAGCAAATAATCTGGCTGAGACATATACGGAGAAGCAAAAAAAAATGTGTTCACAGAACTCTACTCAAGTGGCATCCAGAGCCCAGGGTTCTGAATGCAATATCCAAAGACTAATGAGTGAGGGGTCAGGAGGGGTGCGGCAGGAGGCCGCATCAAAATCCAGAACAGGGATCTTCTGCTCTCCAGAGGCAACAGGCTCAGCCTCCTCGCACACCGACTGCTGTCCTGAGAGCCCCACTGGCGAGCCTCGCATAATCTCCGCCCCACTCCTCTGAGGCTACACCGCCTCCTCTACAGTATTAGGCCCAACCCCGACCTCCCGGCATTGCCCTTCTGCGCCCCATGATGCACCAGCACACTAGTGACCACAAGGCTTTGTGGGCGGAGCTCGCGCAAGCGCCTGGGCCCTCCCCATGGCTCCGCCCACGGCCCGCCCTGGCCGGGGGCCCCCTCCCTCGACATGCACTTCCGGCGACGCCTTCTAGCTGACACCCACGCAGCCCAGCATAACCCAGCGGAGCGCGCGCAGCGCGATGGACGGTCGGGTGCAACTGATGAAGGCCCTCCTGGCCCGGCCCCTCCGGCCCGCGGCGCGTCGCTGGAGGAATCCGATTCCCTTTCCCGAGACGTTTGACGGCGATACCGACCGGCTCCCGGAGTTCATCGTGCAGACGGGCTCCTACATGTTCGTGGACGAGAACACGTTCTCCAACGACGCCCTGAAGGTGACGTTTCTCATCACCCGCCTCACGGGGCCCGCCCTGCAGTGGGTGATCCCCTACATCAAGAAGGAGAGCCCCCTACTCAGTGATTACCGGGGCTTCCTGGCCGAGATGAAGCGGGTCTTTGGATGGGAGGAGGACGAGGACTTCTAGGCCGGGAGACCCTTGGGCCTGGGGGCGGGTGCTCTGGGGAGGGTCCGCTGTGCCAGTGGCCACCGCTAGGGTCTCCACAGGCGCCCTCCCTCCGCGCCTCTCTCCCCCTCGAGTGTCCCCTGCGCTCCTGTCCCTTCCCGAGTAGTGCTTGCCTTTGTTCCAGGAACAGCACTCCAGGCTCCTGCTGCCGCCCCTGGGCCTCACTCTGGAGCGGGCTGCCTCCGCCCTCTTGTGCCAGCCCAGCCCTTCCCATGCACTTTTGGACGCTGTCCTGCGCTCCAGCTGCACAAAGCTGGGCTCCTGTTACACACTGGACAGACCACACACAGCCGCCGCTGTCAACACCCCTCCACTCCTCCAGACTGCCAGCCGACTACATCATTCTGCCCACAAACCTACGCTGCCACTGCCATCGCCGTCCACCGCATCTCATCAACAGACTGCCGCTCCTAGTAATCTGGACTCACCTCAGAGGTATCTGAGCTGGATACGGCCCCTGGACAGTGATCCAGACAGCTGGCCGCCCCCCAAGGAGCCTGTCACCTTCAGCAAGACCCATTTCCTCCCATCCCCAGAGACCTCTTGTGTTCCTGCCACATAGCTGCCAGGGCTTAGGTGTGCCTGGCAACCAAATGGAATCTCTCATTTTCTCCTGTGGACCAGTTAGTTTTGCCTAGAATCCTGTTTTCTTCTGAATTTGCAGCTGTCTCTCTGATGTGTGCCTTTTGTTCAACACAGTAACCCCTGCTCCTGCCCTGCTCTAATACACTACCTGTACAAGGTCTTTTCCTTATTTTTAATAAATGTCAGACACTATTAAATAGAAATGGAGTCTCAATGAATATGGCACCTTTCCCTCCCTGGTTCTGTAAATAGGGTCCCTATCTTGTTCAAATGCTATGTGCCCTGCCATGCGATGACTGAAGTTGACTCTTGCATTATAAAAACAAAAGATTGAGTCCTGTGGAGTGTCCTAGGGATGGAGATCTTACAGGCAACCATCTAATGCCAAATGATGACCCTTCTAAACCAGGCAGTTTCATGCCACTTTTGAGGTAGATATTGATCTGATTTTGGCCAGGCAATGTGAAAAACTGTGGAAAAACTTTTTGTAAAAGGTTTCCTTATTTCAAAAAATGGCTACAAAACACAAATCTCAAATTGCTCCATACCATAAATCCCATACATTTGTTTGTGAACACCTGTCGAAATTTTATTTAACCAGAGATTCATTAATGAAACATCAGAATTGCAGAGGTGTTCTATGAAAACATTTATATTTATAAAACTTTGAATATGGAGGTAATGGGGAAAGGGATGCAGAGCTGTGATTATTAATTTAGGTACATACCTGTTTGATGACCTGCAAGACAATACAATTATAACTTTCTCTAATGAGCAGAATAAAAGTTAATACTCATTACTGTTTCTCTGTAGGCTAATCTCTTAAATCTATAGTGCTATAAACAGCCTCTGTTCCATCAACTATTTGATGTTCAAATTTTTTGGTGAAATTTATTCCAGTAGAATCCAATAGCACAGCACTCTGGTATTAAAAGAGCACGCATCCAACTCTGTCCCTTATTTCTAATTTGTGTGAATTTCCAGAACTTGTAGAGGTGGGAATAGGCTGAGCTTAGTGTGTAGATAGATTTGCCTGATGTGTGGGTGGAAAATGAAAACAGACTGTGATTGCACCACAAAAAGGACTGGTCCTTACATTTTTCTGTCCTCTGCCTTGGGGAGATGAGACTCTTTGTCTTTCAACTTTAACTTAAATTGGTGATTAATCACCCTTAGCCTTTCATTGTCTCTCTGCAATTCAATAGCCTCCAGTAACAACCATATATGATCACATAATCTTTATAATTACTACTTCCTCTGAACCTTTCAAATTCTTGCGATATTGCACCTGTCAGTAAATTTCCTTCCATTGGTATCCTATCTCAGTTCACCACTGGTGAAAGTTTTGACAGTTGCACCACTACCACATAGCAGGTTATCAGTACTTCCTTTACCAACAGTGATGTAGTTCCCATTACTAGCCACCTGGCAGGTAATCGAGCTCCAAAATCTAATTTTATAATCTGCCTCATGACCACCACTAACACCAAATATTAAACTTTAAGCTCCCTCAGAAACAGACTCTCATGAACAACACTTGTAATGGAGTGATAGAAGTAGGATCCACCAGAGGGAGAATTTATGGAGAAACATACTTTTACAACAGATGCCTCACCTGATCCCACAGGGATATCTAAGATTGGGACAGCCATTCAGAAATGTTCTAAACTGAGGCCGGACACAGTGGCTCACACCTGTAATCCCAGCACTTTGGGAGGCAGGGGCAGGAGGATTGCTTGAGGCTGGGAGTTGGAGACCAGCCTGGGCAACACAGTGAGACTCTGTCTCTACAAAAAAAATTTAAAAATTAACCAGGTGTGGTAGTGCACACCTGTAGTCCCAGCTACTCAGGAGGCTGAGGTGGGAGGATCTCTTGAGCCCAGGAATTGGAGACTGCAGTGAGCTATGATCACGTCACTGCACTCTATCCTAGGCAACAGAGAAGACCTTGTCTAAAAAAAAGAAAAGAAAAGAAAAGAAAAAAAAATTGTCTGAATTGAGGAGAGGCCACATTGATTAGTTTTTCGATGTGGTGTTACCTGGAGGAGGTGGTGTACTCTTTTTTTGTTTTTTTTTTTTAACTTCACCATTTAAAAGGAGTAAGATAGACCTATGCTAGCTACTTTGGAGAGATTTTTGCAAGGTTTTGTTCAGTAAGAAACACAATATGCAGAAAACTGCACACTGAGGCCCATTTTTTGTTAAACAGATGTTAACCCCAAAGGCCTACATATGAATACACACACACAGTCACATACATATACAATAAGCTAAGTATGAAGAAAAATACAGACACATATATACTAGTGTGTTCGTGTGGGCCACAGGACGTGAGGAAAGGTTGATGCCAGAGATGGAGTAGGGCCTTAGAGAGGGGGATGCACACAACAAAATGAAAGAAAAAAAGGCTGCTCTAAAACGCAGGGAGATTAAATGTATGGCATTGAAAACTGAAAATCTATAAAATTTGTGAGGAGTATATAGTATCAGTCAGGGTCCCAAAGAGAAACAGAAGGTGTATATACAAATGGGTGACTGAGGAGAATTAAAAGAACAAACTATATACAGATGTATGGGTAGGTTTCAGATAAATTATGATAGATTGGATAACTGTTCCACAAATATTCACTCCTCACTTTCCCACACCCCGATGGTGGATGTAATTCCCTGCTCCACTGGCTCTAAGCTTGGCTGTCATTTGTTATTGTCAATGGAACATGAGCAGACATGACGTAAATAGAAGATTTAAATATGCTTGAGTGGTATGCTTGTTTTCTTGCCTTCCTATGATTGCCATGGGAAGAGCATACCTCCGGTTGTTGCTGATCCTTCAGCTTGGGCCATACAGTGATTCACATGGAACAGATCTAAACACAATCTGAATCCCAGAGCCAAGCCCACCCTAACTGTATTCTGGAGAAGAATAGCCCCAGGTGGCCCATAGCACACGAGCAAAGAGAACAAATGATTGTTAATTAATTTGGGGGAGACTTCTTCTACAGCATTATTGTAGCAATAGCTGACTAATACTGAAACCAACAATGGATTTTGAATTATCCTGGGGCTAGCAACAGTAGTGAGCTGTTGCCTCCCACCAAGGCATGAAAGGGTAAGGGCTGGGAGGGGTTACTGGAACACAGAGAGCTCTAGCTATAGAAGAGAATCCCTGGAAAGGACCTGTGGCCTTTGATAGAGGAACTCAGCCACAGCCACCTCTTAATCTGTTAGAGATGGAGCTCTCCCATGACCAAACTCAACCAGAAGCCAGAGAGCAAGGAACAGTTTATGCAGTCCATAAAGGTCAGCCTCTGGGAACAGAGCTGTCGTGTTCCAGGATAGAGGAGAGTGGAAAGTGAATCTGGAAGAGCAAATGGAATGTATCCAAGAGATATGTGAACAATCAATTCTGAGTGAGAAACATTTGAAAAGATGCATCGTTGCAATAGTAATCAGAGAGATTTTAGATAGAACAAAAACAGGTATCATTTTAAAAGCATTACATTGCCAAAAGTAGACCGGGTGCGGTGGCTCATGCCTGTAATCCTAGCACTTTGGGAGGCCAAGGCGGGTGGATCACCTAAGGTCAGGAGTTCAAGACCAGCCTGGCCAACATGGTGAAACCCCATCTCTACTAAAAATACAAAAATTAGCCAGGCGTGCTGGCGTGTGACTGTAATCCCAGCTACTCAGGAGGCTGAGACAGGAGAATCGCTTGAACTCAGGAGGCAGAGGTTGCAGTGAGCCAAGATCACGCCACTACACTCCAGCCTGGGCAACAGAGTGAGACTCCATCTCAAAAAAAAAAAAAAAGTAAAAATGACCATATTAAGTGTTGAGGGGATATGGAGAAATGAGAATTCTTATATACTGCTTATAACAGTGTAGAATAGTACAACAAAATTGGAGATGAATGTGGCAGCACCTTGTAAAGTTTAAGACAAACATACCCTACAACCAAGCAATTCCAACAAGGATGTTGACTATAGCATTTTTTAAAATGTATGTATGATTAGTACCTCTGCTAAGCTGCATAGTACCTTTATCTAAATTAATAAAAGGTACCTCCTCTTGGGGAAAGCAGCCCCATGAATGCAGAGTTTGTTAAGCTGTTAGTAATTTTGAGCTTCAAAAAAAAAGCAAACTGTATTAAGTGTGTACACAGCCCCACTGGTTGACGTGGTGGACTAGGTAGGGGCTTGATTGTAGCCTCAGTCACTCATTTGGTAAGAGGCACTTCTGAAGTGAGCAACCTATAGATCATAAGCAGCAGCTCTGTCTGCAGGAGCCGAAATTTGAAGCAACATAAGTGTCACCAGTAGGAGTTGGTGATAATATAAAATTATTAATATTGTCAAGCAGAAAGTTGCCATACAGCAATTCTACTCCTAGGTATATATCCAAGAGAACTGAAAATATATGTCCGCACAAAAACTTGTACATGAATGTTCATAGCAGCATTATTCATAATAACCAAAAATGAGAAACAATCCAAAAACTCCGGAAACTGATGAATAGATAAAATATAGTGTATCCATACAATGGAATATTATTCAACCTTAAAAAGGAATGAATGCTACATACATGCTACAACAAGGATGTACCTTGAAAACACAATGCTAAATAAAAGAAACCAGTCACAAAATACCACATATTGTATGACTCCATTTACATGAAACTTCCAGAATACACAAATATATAGATGTGGAAAATCATTTAGAGGTTGCCTGGGGTTTGAGGAAGAAGAAAACAGGGAGGCATAGGGTATTTTCTTGGGGTGATGGAAATGTTGCAAAATTAGATAATGGTAATGGTTGGACAACTGCAAATATACTAAAAACCACTGACTTGTATATTTTAAAAGGGTAAATATTATAGTAAGTGAATCATATCTCAATAAATCTGTTATTAAAAATTAATTGTATTTCTATTTAATAACAACAAAGTAGGGGAAATAAAATTTAACAAAATAATACCATTTATCATAGTGTTATAAAGTATCAAATATCTAGAAATAAATCTATAAAATAGCTGCAATACCTCAACACTAGTAACTACAAAACATTACTGAGATGAATTAAACAACTAAATAAATGGAAGGATATAAGATGTTAATGAATTGGAAAATTCAAAATTGTTACGGTATATATTCTCCCTAAATTTATTTTTAGATTCAATGCAATCCCAATAAAAATCAAGCAGATTTTAGAAGAAAACAAGTAGAGTATATCTTCATGATATTGGGTTAGACAAAGATTTCTTCCACAAGAGACGTTGGTAAATGACTCTAACAGTTATATGGAAAGGCAAAGGATCTAGAATAGCCAAGGTAATATTTAAGAAGTACAAGTTAGATGACTTACATTACCAGATATTAAGACTTACTATAAAGGAACATAAATTAAGTGTATAGTATTGGTGCAAGGATAGACAGGAAAATGCAATACAATAAACAGTCCAGAAAGAAATTCACACCTATATGGTAATCTAATTTATAACAAAGGCACCATTGCAATTCACTGGGGGGAAAGAACAGTCTTTGCAATAAGTGCTATTGGATCAATTAGATACCTATATTGAAAAATGAACATTGGTCCCTACCTCTCAGCATACATAAAAATTAATTCAGTAGGATCATAGACTTACATTTGAAAGCTAAAATATGATATTAGAGGAACATATAGGAGACTATCATATTAAGTTGGCAGAGATGTATTAAACAAGACACAAAAAAACACTAATAATGTTTGCCCTTCCAGATAAAATGTTTATTAAGACATTCAGCATACAATTAACCCTGCTTCCTGACAGCATCCAATCCAGAGCAAAGCTTCACTTCCTTAAACGCTCTTGAAAATCACCTAACATACGCCCAAACACTTCAAACATTTTCTAACACCTTTTTGCTGAGATTCCCAACAATTCTCCACGGTATGTTCTCCTTCACTGCAATGAATAATAAACTCAATATTTGTTCAATGACAAGATGTTCCTAGTGGTCTTTGCCTGGAAGATATGAACATCAAGAATATAGGAAGTCCTAGCAAGAGCAATCAGGCAAAACAAAGAAATAAAAGGCATCCAAAAAGGAAGAGAGGAAGTCAAACTATTTGTTTGTAGACACTATGATTTTATACCTAGAAAATCCCAAAGTATCTGCCCAAAAGCTCCTGGATCTGATGAACAACTTCAGCAAAGTTTCAGGATACAAAACCAGTATACAGAAATCTGTAGCATTTCTGTACACAAACAACATCCAAGCTGAGAGTCAAATAAAGAATGAAATCTTATTCACAATAGCCACAAAAAAATAAAATACCTAGGAATACAGCTAACCAGGGAGGTGAAAAATCTCTAAAACAAGAATTACAAAATACCACTGAAAGGAATCAGAGATGACACAAATGGAAAAATATTCTATGCTCATGTATAGAAAAAAAAATCAACATTGTTAAAATAGCCATACTGCCCAAAGCAATTTAAAGATGCAATGCTATTCCTATCAAACTATCAATGACATTTTTCAGAGAACTAGAAAAATCTATTCTAAAATTATATGGAACCACAAAAGAGCCAGAATAGCCAAAGCAATCCTAAGCAAAAATGACAAAACTGCTGGAGGCATCACATTACCCGACTTCATACTATTCTACAAGGCTACAGTAACCAAAACAGCATGGTACTGGTACAAAAACAGACACATGGACCAATGTAACAGAATACAGAGCCCAGATATAAAACCACACAACTACAACCATCTAATCTTCATCAAAGTTGACAAAAACAAGCCATGAGGAAAGGAATCCCTATTCAATAAATGGTGCAGGGATAACTGGCTAGTATATGCCTAAGACTGAAACTGGACTCTTCCTTACACCATATGCAAAAGTCAACTCAAGATAGATTAAAGACTTAACTGTAAAACTTAAAACTATAAAAACTCTTGAATAGCCGGGCGCGGTGGCTCACGCCTGTAATCCCAGCACTTTGGGAGGCCGAGGCGGGTGGATCATGAGGTCAGGGGATCGAGACCATCCTGGCTAACACGGTGAAACCCCGTCTCTACTAAAAATACAAAAAATTAGCCGGGCGTGGGGGCGGGCACCTGTAGTCCCAGCTACTCGGGAGGCTGAGGCAGGAGAATGGCGTGAACCCGGGAGGCAGAGCTTGCAGTGAGCCGATATCGCGCCACCGCACTCCAGCCTGGGCGACAAAGCGAGACTGTCTCAAAAAAAAAAAAAAAAAAACTCTTGAATAAAACCTAGGAAATACCATTCTGAACATAAGTCCTGGCAAAGATTTCAAGATGAAGATACCAAAAGCAATTGCAACAAAAACAAAAATTGACAAATGGGACCTAATTAAACTAAAGAGTTTCTGCACAGCAAAAGAAACTATCAACAAATAAAAGACAACTTACAGAATAGTAGAAAATGATCACAAACTAGCCATCTGACAAAGGTCTAATATCCAGAATCCACAAGGAACTTAAACAATTTCAATGAGAAAAAAAAACTCATTAAAAAGTGGACAATGACATGAACAGACACCTCTCTAAAGAAGACATGCAAGCAGCCAATAAATATGAAAAAATGCTTAACATCACTAATCATTAGAGAAATGCAAATCAAAACCACAATGAGATACCATCCCACACCAGTCAGAATGGCTATTTTTAAAAGGTCAGAAAATAAGAAGAGATGCTTGCAAGGTTGCAGAGAAAAGGGAAAACACTTATACACTGCTGGTAGGAATGTAAATTAGTTCAGCTACTGTGGAAAGCAGTTTGGCAATTTCTCAAAGAACTTAAAAGAGAACTACCATTCAACCCAACAATCCCTTTATTGGGTACATGCCCAAAGGAATATAAATTGTTCTACCATAAAGACATATGCATGCATATGTTCATCGCAGCACTAGCAATAGCAAGGACATGGAATCAACCTAAATGCTCATCAACGGTAGACTCGATAAAGAAAATGTGGTACATATACACCATGGAATACTAGGCAGCCATAAAAAAGAATGAGATCATGTCCTTTGCAACGATAAGGAATGAGCTGGAGGCCATTATCCTAAGTGAACTAAAGCAAGAACAGAAAACCAAATACCACATGTTCTCACTTATAAGTGGGAGCTAAACATTGAGTACACATGAACACAAAGAAAGAAACAATAGATACCAGGACCTACTTGAAGGTGGAGGGTGGGTTAGGGGTGAAGATCAAAAAACTACTTATTGGGTACTATGCTTATTACCTAGGTGACAAAGTAATCTGTATGCCAAAGCCCTGTGACATGCAATTTATATAACAAACTGCACAGACACCCCTGAAACTAAAAGTTTTTTTTTAAAAAAAGAATATATAAATAGCTGCCACCAGTCAATAAAATGATAAACCAATAAAAAATAAGTGAAATTTTTGAATGGGTGTATTAGTTAATTTTCTGTTGCTTATAACAGAATACCTGAAACAGTGTAATTTTTTTTTTTTTAGTAATGTATTCTTACAGTTATGGAGGCTGAGAAGTTCAAGTCAAGGGGCCACAACTGGTGAGACCCTTCCTGCTGGTGAGGACTCTTTGCAGAGTCCCAATACGGTGCAGGGTATCACATGGTGAAGGAGTTGAGTGTGCTAACTTGCGAGCTCAGATTTCCCTTTCTCTTCTTATAAAGCCACTAGTTCCTCTCCCAGGACAACCCATTAATACATTAATCTATGAATGAATTAATCCATTTGCTTTAAGAGATGATCCAATCACCTCTTAAAGGCCCTACCTCTCAATATTGCCACACTGGGGATTAAGTTGTGTGTTAGTCCGTTCTCATGCTGCTATGAAGAAATACCCAAGACTGGGTAATTTATAAAGAAAACAGGTTTAATTGACTCACAGTTAAATTGACTCACAGTTCTGGGGAGGCCTCAGAAAACTTAGGATCACAGTGGAAGGCACCTCTTCACAGGGTGGCAGGATAGAGAATGAGAGCCAGCAGGAAAATGCCAGATGCTTATAAAACCATCAGCTCTTGTGAGACTCACGCATTATCACAAGAATAGCATGGGGAAAACCACCCCCATAATTCAGTTACCTCCGGCCCGGTCCCTCCCACAGCATGTGGGGATTATGAGGATTACAATTCAAGATGAGATTTGAGTTGGGGGGACACAGCCAAACCATATCAAGTTGCACCATGAGTTTTAGTGGGGACAAATATTCCAACCATAGTCATCGGCATTTCATTAAAAAGGGTAGCAAAGTGGGTAAAAAGCATATGAAGAGGTACTCATTATCATTAGTAATAATAGAAATGCAATTTTTCTTTTAGAGACAAGGTCTCACTGTGTCACCCAGGCTGGAGTGCAGTGGCACAATCACAGCTCACCGCAACCTGGACTTCCCAGGCTCAGGTGATTCTGCCACGTCAGCCTCTTGAGTAACTGGTACTACAGGTACATACCACTATGCCCTGCTAATTTTTTGTAATTTTTTTTTTTTTTAGAGATATGATCTCACTATGTTTTCCAGGCTGGGCTGGAACTCCTGTGCTCAAGTGATCCTCTGGCCTCAGCCTCCCAAAGTGCTGAGATTACAGGTGTCAGCCACTTCACTCAGCCTAGAAATGCAAATTTAGCACAATGAGATATCGCCACAGACTTATCAACTTAAACCTCAATAAATAAGAGTGAACACTTGAAACACACAACATAGATGAATCTCACAGACATACAGCATAAATTCTGTATAATTTCATTTACAAGCAGTTCAAAAAGAGGTAAAGTTTATCTTTGGTGATAAAGGTCAGAAGAATGTTTATAATTAAGAGGCTCCTACCTCAGAGGGGGCATGAGAGTCTTTTTGAATGTTGGAAATGTTCTATACATTGATCTGAGTGGTGTTATATTGATGTATACATATGTAAATATTCATCAATTTATACACTCAAGATTTTTATCCTTTGCTGGATGTAACTTATATCTCAGTTTTTTTTAATATCAGAAAAAGAAAAAGGATTGTATATTTAAATAAGCAGTAGAAAAGCTACAGAACACCAATACAAAGAGATTTTTCAAACAACCAAAGAGGAAACACAAAATTAGGCTGACAAATAATTTTCAACAGCAAAAATGGAAGCTAGAAGACTAGAGAATAATGCTGTTTCCATCAATTCTGTTCAAATTTGCCACGTTTTAATATCTCATATCAAGGTGTTTCTTACAATCAATCAAAATTATGAATTGCTGTTGGCCAAGGGGCTGCTATGACATAGTAGTTACTGCCTGCTCATATGCAAACATTAAAAGCACCTGTATCAAAACTTGCCAAACTGATGATGATGGATTAAGGGGGAAAATTTAGGACAAAAGAGTGAAATTGTCATTTAAGAACTATTGCATCACTAAGGTTTTGGTGGCACATAATACAATATTACATAGAAAAAAAGAGGTATGAATGGTTCCACAAACCAAAGAGACTCAACAAGAATAATTTTAAAAGAATGAGGATAAAATAACTTTTCAGAAAATGAAAGACATCACATTTTCCTAATAGACCATTATTAAAGGAGTACATCTATAAGATATACTTTAGAAGAAGGAAAATGTACTATTATAAATGTCTGGAATGCTGGCAAAGAAAATGGCAAATACATGGCTAAATCTAAACAAACAACAGTATAAAGTCTAATTTTAAGATGAAAAAACAGAGCTAAAATAATGAGAAGAAGAACATTTACCCTGGGAGGCAATTATTTGTAATTAAAACATTCTAGTTCCTTATATTAATTCATTGCTTTTTTCTACTCATTAAGAAGTTATACACTCTATTTACATTATTTTAGTGATCACTCCAAAAAGTAATATGCATAATAACATATAAATTAGTCAATACAAAGTAATTAAAGCAACACACTTGACAAAAAGTTAGACTGATGGTACCAAATACTAGTGAGGAAATGGGACCACATACATTGAGGGCAAGAGTGTAAAGTAAAAGAAATATTTTGGAAAACGACTTGGCTGTGCCTTTAGATTGGGTTCCCCATAAGCTGACTCTGACTGAGGATTCATCCGAAAGTGATGTATTAGGAAGTGGTCCAAGTAAAAATATAGTGACCAGGGAGTGGGACCATGCAACAGGGAGAGGAAGAAGGTGAAACACTATTTTAATATCAACCAAGGTACCATTAAGGATCACTGTGGCACAATCCAATAGGGGGACACTGGAGACAATACAGGTCACAAATCAGAGTTGTCTCAAACAGGAGCAACAGAGCTGCAGTATTTATAACTATATATCTACTAATTATTAGCTAAAGTCTACTCTCTGGCGGACTTTAATTCTCAGATACTGGCTCTTCATGCTTGGAGACAAAAGGAGGTTGGTTCTGCAGTCCTGTGACAAAGAGCCACAGATTCTGGCTATTGGGAGAAAAAGCAAAAGCAGAGCAAAGGTGGATTAAAATGGCCAAATATACCAAGGGGATAAGGATAGAATATTAACGGTGTCTGTTTTAGTGGGTATTAGTCTTTTTTTTTTTTTTAAATTATACTTTAAGTTCTAGGGTACATGTGCATAACGTGCAGGTTTGTTACATAGGGTATTAGTCTTAACACCATGGAAAATGATGATAGCTAGATCCTTCTCCCTCAGCCTTCCTTGCAATTATCTGAACTAAGGGCTTAAATATACCCACTTAAAAATACCTGAAGTATATTCAACATTTACCATCAAGTATGACATTAGCTATAGGTTTTTGTAGATGCTCCTTATCAGACAAGAATTCCCTTCCAATCCCAATTTGCTGGGGTTTTTTATGAATTGAAGTTCAGTGTTGTCAAATGCTTTTTCTGCTACTATGACCAAAGAACATCAAGCTTTTAAAATTTATTGACACTTGTTTAATGCCTTAGTAGATGGCTTATCTTGGTGAATGTACTGTATGCACTCGAAAACACTGTGTATTAGTTGTTTGATACAGTGTTCTAGACATGTGTATTATTCTTTAGATTTTCTGTCAGTACTGGTATTTTGTCTAGTTGTTATATTAAATATTGAGAAAACATTGTTAAAATTTCCAATTTAAAAAAATACCTGGAGTATATTTTCTTGTTTGCAAATGCCTGTTGGAGACTTCCTTAAATTTTGACAAGGTCTAAATTCAACTTTGCTGTTGTCTTCATCCCTAAAAATGTCATTTAATGCTCAATATCTGAAAGTTGATTAATAGGCATTCATATTATAAGTTAAATATTGCTCCCTATAGAGGCCTAAAAATGATTTTTTAAAAATCCCTAGCTGTATTACTTTTATACCTTCAGACACCAACTATCTCCACCAGCCCCATGATCTGGGGGATGAGAGAAGGGTGTGAAAGTAGAATTAAAAGTATTCCGATTGTCTCAATTATGGTAGGGCAGAAGAGAGGGAGAAAATAAACATTTTGTAAAAGCCTTACCTTTTTGGTGATAGAGGTGAAACAGGACCCAAAAAAAGGAATTTTATTGTGGGAAAAAGTATTTATTTTTGGAAATATTATCTTTATTGAAATTAAAGTTTTAGTATGATAGAGGCAAAAAAAATTCCCTCACATTACTCACGAGAATATAATTGAAAACAATCGTTCTGGAGTGAGATTTTTAACAAACAGTTAAAATCATATGGCCTTTGATATATACATTAGTTTTAGGAATCTATCCTAATGATCTTACCAAAACTGTGTTTGCTTCTAATGTGAGTAAATATGCAGTCCTCCACTCAGGTTGCAGAACGGGTACTATTGCAGTCTTTAGCCCAAGACCCAAATTAACAGGCTTACTATAATTTCAGGGTTGTGAAATCCTAAATGTTCTCTTTTTGATCATGTGATAATATGCTCTCAGCAGCCTAAGACACAGCAACACCCACAGCAGGGAGAGAAAAATAGGTTCCAGGATCAGCTAGGCACTATGGCAGGGCCTCTGCAAGCAGTGGGCTAAAGGGGACAGGCATTAGAATTGGGGTACTGCCTCAGGGTTGAAAAGAGGGACCCACAGAAGTGAGAGTTGGGGGTAGAATGAGTTTGGTGACCATCTGTTAAGGAGCAGTAGAAGTGGGTATGAAGAGGACTGGGGACGAGTGAAAGAATGTGGTACAACCGTCAAGAGGGCCAAAAGCAGCTGTATACAGGAAGAGAAAGAGCTCAGTTCTGGGCCGGCAGCTAAGAATCAAGCCAAACAGCCTTCCCTGAACCACGTTCTCCATCATCATAAAGTCAGGGATTGTTCATGCACATAAAGTCCAGGTACTTTCAGTATGGGGTCCATGATGAGCTTCAGTGGTGGTAAGACAGAGGGACTTGATTGCCCTCACCAAGTTTTGAAGGCTTTGTAGACTCCCTTTATTCTTACTGTTCAGATGTGATCATTTCGCCACGTCATTAAATAGTTTGAGATCATCATGGCCTTTCATTTTACTTTAGTTCACCGGGTATGTATTCTGACTGACCTTTGTCCATCCCACACTTGGTCCCAATAGATTTCATACTTTTCATTTTAGGCTCTTTGCTGCTCAGAACTGCTTATTGCTGTACCTGTGTAGTCTGAGTGAACTTCATGATGGAAGACAAAACAGTGCTGCAATATCTATAGAAGCAGGCAGGTCATCAGACCTCTGCAGTGGCACCTGGAGGAAGCATCCCTACGTCTAGGACTTCTGGTACTCAATCTCTCAGCCTACTCCATTGGTCCTCCAGCCTCCTAGTGACAGGCAAATCAGGGACACTCACAAAGGGTCCCTTTGAAATCCCCTTCCTTACTACATCTCTGCCTTAAGGTTGACTCTGTGTACAGGATTGCACTTAGGCCACTGGGAGTAAGTGGGGAGTGACCTTTCACTAGTATATTCTACCAGGATTCCCCTGAGAACCAAGGTCTCAGGGCACTGAACCATCCAAAGCCTACTTTGTTCCCCTATTAAATCTTTGTGGATCTGAGTGTCACAAAAATTTGTGTAAAGTTATCTTAATTATAGGTTTCAAGTCATTACTGGTCCCAATCATCAAAAGAAAGAGGTTAACTGTATTTCTGTTCTCTTTCTTATATTCATCTTCCATATGGTCACTTTTTATGTTTCTCTATCCTTTGGAGGTAAGGCCTCTTGCTTGGGTATTGATCACATTGCAGAGAATGAAGTGACAACTGAAAAGGTGAGACTGCAAAGTAATACAGAAGAACCCCTTCCACTCTTACAAACGCCATTCCTTTGTCCCTTTATGGAATCCTGTGAAGATGTTCATGATTGTGAATTATTACCCTACCCAAGACATTTGCAGCACAAAAGAGGACCCTTGAGATGATAAAACTAGCATAGATCAAGGAATAATTCTCGTTCTTGTAGGAGGAAGAAAACTGCTGGGGCATTGTTGTTGAGGGAGGTGGGGAGTTACTGACGTTGTTCAAAGGATACCCAGAAGGTCCTTGCCCATTCTACCTACCTCCAGAGCCAGTGGACAGAGAACACAGGGAATATGCTGGACCTACTCAGTAATGTAAACTGCTTCCAAGCACTTTTCCAACCACTTCAGCAGAACCTGTGTTTAAAACCAAACAGTGAATATGCTAACACAATCTTCCTTCATACCCATCCAGGAAGGTGACTGTCAGCACCTTGAACTGGCCTTCATGATTAGCCCAGTTTCAGTTGTTTTAAAAGCCCTGTAAATCATAAAAACTTTATTTTATTAGGCAATTTGAATTGCATCTCTGATTTCAAAAAGATTTTGACCTATTATATGCCACACTACAAATTAATGATGTTTCCACTATTTCTGGGAATACAAATATTATCACATGCATAATACAGATAATAATGTACCTCCACCTCCACATACAGCCCTATGAATCACTGCTGAGTGGCAAAATTTCACCTATTTAAATGAAGAGAGAGAAGCAATAAAGTAAACAAAACAAAAAAAACCCTTGTGATCTATTCCTCATTCGTATGCTCTGGAAAAATAACACATATTAGAAATGGGACAGAGAAGCCAGGCATAGTGGCTCATGTCTGTAATCCCGGCACTTTGGGAGGCCAAGGCTGGGGTATCATGAAGCCAGAAGACTGAGACCATCCTGGCCAACATGGTGAAACCCTGTCTCTACTAAAAATACAAAAATTAGCCAGGTGTGGTGGCACATGCCTGTAGTCCCAGCTACTCGGGAGGCTGAGGCAGAAGAATTGCTTGAACTCAGGAGGCAGAGGTTGCAGTGAGGCAGTGAGCTGAGATCATGCCACGGCACTCCAGCCTGGGAGACAAAGCAAGACTCCATCTCAACAACAACAGTAACAACGAAAAAGGCAGAGAGTTGTTGACTGAGTGCTGCCCTACAAGCCCACCTTAGGATAATCTGCTTCTATTGGGATATTGAGCTTTTCCCAGAGACAGATGGGGTGGCAGAGGCATGTTAGCACAGTAGATTTCAAAGATTCGCATGCAGAGATATGTTGAAGAGAATTTTTTTTTTTCTGCCCATTAGGGAAGGTGGTAATTGTATTGTGTTTCAGGTCATTCATTAAACAAGTTTGTACCTAAATTAACTACAGTTCTGCATTCCTTTCTCCACTACCTACCCAATTAAAGCAATATAAATGTAAATGCTTTTTCTGAAGTATCTAAGCCATTTTGCTGGTTCCCTGATAATGCATTAAATAAAACTGTGAGAAGTGTTCACCAACAAATGTGTGAGATGCATGGCTTGTAACCATTTGGGGTATATGCTTTCAGACAGTTTTTTGGAAATGAGGGAAGAAAAAGCACCCTATCTGACTATTCCTTACCTTATCTTGGCCACATTCAGATTAAGGTTCATTTCCTAAGGGGCACAAAACTGACTTGTTTACAACATTAATCGTCTGGGATTGGTCACCGGTGGGATATTCATTTGCAGGACACCACAGGACTCTGTGCCAACATCAGCCATAGCATGGCAGGACACATAGTTTTTGAACAAGATATGGATCCCATTTACAGAACCAGGGAGGGAAAAGTGCCATATTGACTGAGACCATTTCTTTTCAATAATGTCTGACATTTATTGAAAATAAGGAAAAGACTTTCTCCAGGTAGTGTATTAGAGCAGAGCAGAATGCAGGGGTTACTGTGTTGAACAAAAGGCACACATCAGAGAGACAGTTGCAAACTCAGAAAACTCAGTTATAGGCAAAACTAACTGGTCCACAAGAGAAAATGAGAGACTCGATTTGGCTGCCAGGCACACCTGGGTCTAGGCTGGAACACAAGAGGTTCTGGGGGTGGGGAGGAAATAGGTCTCGCTGAAGGTGACAGATCCCTTGGGGGGCGGCCAGCTGTCTGGATCACTGTCCAAGGACTGTGGCCAGCCCAGATACCTCCGAGGTGAGTCCAGATCACTAGGAGCAGCAGTCTGTCAGTGGGATGCGATGGATGGCGATGGCAGTGGCAGCGCAGGTCTGTGGGCAGAATGATGTAGTCGTCTGGCAGTCTGGTGGGGAGGAGGGGGCTTGGCAGCGGCGGCAGTGGGTGGTCTGTCCAGTGTGTAACAGGAGCCCAGCTTGCAGCTGGAGCGCAGGACAGCGTCCAAATGTGCATGGGAGGGGCTGACTGGCTGGAAGGAGAGGGCGGCGGCTCGCTCCAGAGTGAGGCCCAGGGGCGGCAGCAGGAGCCTGGAGCGCTATTCCTGGAACAAAGGCAAGCACTACGCGGGAGGGGATAGGAGCGCAGGGGACATCGCGGCGGCTCGGCTCAAGGGGGAGGGAGGCGCGGAGGGAGGGCGCCGGTGGCGACCCTGGCGGCGGCCAGTAGCACAGCGGGCCCTCCCCAGAGCACCCGCCCCCAGGCTCGAGGGTCTCCCGGCCTAGAAGTCCTCGTCCTCCTCCCATCCAAAGACCCGCTTCATCTCGGCCAGAAAGCCCCGGTAATCATTGAGGAGGGGGCTCTCCTTCTTGATGTAGGGGATCACCCACTGCAGGGCGGGCCCCGTGAGGCGGGTGATGAGGAACGTCACCTTCAGGGCGTCGCTGGAGAACGTGTTCTCGTCCACGAACATGTAGGAGCCCGTCTGCACGATGAACTCCGGGAGCCGGTCGGTATCGCCATCAAACGTCTCGGGAAAGGGAATCGGGTTCCTCCAGCGACGCGTCGCAGGCCGGATCGGCAAGGCCAGGAGGGCCTTTATCAGCTGCACCCGACCGTCCATCGCTGCTCTTCGCTTCGCTGGACGTCAATGGGCTCCACCCGGCTCTGCAGAGGTCAGTACCGAGGCGTCGCCGGAAATGCGTGTCCACGAAGGCCTGCCCAAGCTAGGGTGGGCGGGGCCACGAGCGGGGCTCCAGCCCTCTCATGGACTCCGCCCACAAAGCCGGGTGTTCCCTAGTACGCAGGCGCGTCGTGGGGCACACACTTGCGAAGAAGGGCCTAAAGCCCTCAAGGAGGCAGAGTCGTATCGGAGAGGCTGGGCTGAGGGTTCCTAAGGTGGCGGGAAGGGGAGCAGGGGAGGAACCAGGGAGACCTGGTAGTGTACGGGGCGCGGGGAGCTCGCTCCAAGGGTATGTTAGGGGCCCTACCTAGTTCTGGTAGTTGAGGAGTCCTCCCGTTGTACTGGTCCCCACCTCTCATCAGCCCTTGGGTATGCATTCAGGGAGCCTTGGCCCTGGACGCCACTAGTATGAGGTTCTGTGAACACATTTTCCTGCTCCTTCTTGCGTCTCTCAACCAGATTATTGGCTCCCTACTTTGCAACATTAATAGAGAAGCCCCACATATTAGCAAATATAATCCAGAGCAGCATATTCAAAGAGTAATGCACCACGCTTGAGGGATGGATACTCCATTCTCCATGATGTGATTATTAGGACCTAGTATTTGATAGCACAACAGGATGACTACAGTCAAAATAATTTAATTGTACATTTAAAAATAACTGAAAGAGTATAATTGGATTGTTTGTAGCACAAAGGATAAGCGCTTGAGGGGATGGATGCCCCATTTACCATTATGTGATCATTATGCATTGTATACCTATATTAAAGCATTTCACGTACCCCATAAATACATATACCTATTATGTACCCACAAAAATTAGAAAATAAATTTTTAAAAAGAATAATATGCCACAAGCAGTTAATGTAAGGAGAGTTAAATATTAAGAAATCTCTTAATTTGTTATAAAAGCTGCCCTCAGTTCTCTGCCATGTTGCCCTGTCTATAGGCAGTTCACAACACTACAGCTTGTTTCTTCATGGAACAAAGGGAGAATGTTTCTCCTTGAAAGATGGAGTCATGTATAAACTAACATAATCATGGGAGTTCATCCCCTTTGCCACATTCTATTGGTTAGAAGCAAGCCATAGTCCCCACCTACACTGAAAGGTATGACCAGGATATTGGGATGTTGGGGGCCACTTTAGAATCTGTCTGCCATAGCATGCATATACAAATTTGGTGATCCATTCATTTGTTGGAAGATATTTGCCTTATTTACAGGTTTTGGAAATTACAAAGGAATCAGCTATAAGCATTTACGTACAGATTTTTGTGTGAGCACAGATTTTCATTTTTCTAGAGCAAATTCCTAGAGCAAAGATTTGTGTCATATGGTTCCCATTAAAAACTCTCATCAAACTTAAAAGGGAACTCCTAAATTTAATGAAGAGCATCTACAAAAATCCTACGGCTGTCACACTCAAAGGTGAAAGCCTGAATGCTTTTCACTTTTAGATCAAGAACAAGACACATAGAGGAGAACAACACACACTGAGGCCTATCAGAGGGTTGAGGGTGGGAGGAGGCAGAGGATCAGGAAAAATAACTAACGGCTAATAAGCTTAATACCTGGGTGATGAAATAATCTGTACAACAAACTCCCACGACACAAGTTTACCTATGTTAACAACCTGCACTTGTACCCCTGAACTTGAAAGTTAAAAAAGACGAACAAAACAAGTACATATGCCCACTCTCATCACTTTAGTGCAGTATTGTACTGGAGATTCTAGACAGTGCAGTGAGGGCAAAGAAAATAAGGAAAGGAAAAAGTAATAGGCCGGGCGCGGTGGCTCAAGCCTGTAATCCCAGCACTTTGGGAGGCCGAGACGGGCGGATCACGAGGTCAGGAGATCGAGACCATCCTGGCTAACACGGTGAAACCCCGTCTCTACTAAAAATACAAAAAACTAGCCGGGCGAGGTGGCGGGCGCCTGTAGTCCCAGCTACTCGGGAGCCTGAGGCAGGAGAATGGCGTAAACCCGGGAGGCGGAGCTTGCAGTGAGCTGAGATCCGGCCACTGCACTCCAGTCAGGGCGACAGAGCGAGACTCCGCCTCAAAAAAAAAAAAAAAAAAAAGAAAAAGTAATAAAAGGCATCTAGATTGGACAGGGCAAAGCCAGACTTTTGTTATTCATACACACCAGAATCGTGCATATAGAAAACAGATTTTCTAAGATCAACAAAAAATACTAGAACTAAGAAGCGAGTTTAGCAAGGTTGCAGGACATAGGCGAATATACAAAAATCAATTGTATTCCTAGTAACGAACAAGAGAAATTTGAGCTAGAATTTTAAACACCATAAAAACGTAAAAAATGTTAGGGTTAAATATGACAAAAGAGATGAGACTTGTACCCTGAACACTACAGAACATTCCTGACATATATTACAAAATATCTGAGTAATGCAGAGATATATTCATGGACTAGAAGATTTAATATTGTTAGTATATCAATCCTCCCAAAAATTGATATATAGATTCAAAGTCCCAGCGAGTGTTTTAACATATAAAAAACAACTACTTGCTTCTAAAATTCGTAGGGAAATGCAAAAAAGAAAAAAGTATTAGCAAAAACAACTTTGAAATAGAAAAATAAGTTGGAGGACTGATAATATTTGATTTCAAGATTATAATAAAGCTACTGCAATTAAGACAATGTGATATTGTTATCAAAATAGACAAATACAGTCGTCCCTTAGTATTTACAAGGGATTGGTTCCAGGACCCCTGCAAATACCAAAATCTGAGGACGCTCAACTCCCTTATATAAAATGGTATAATATTTGCGTATAACCTATGTATATCCTCCCATATGCTTTAAATCATATCTAGATTACTTATAATACCTAATACAATACAAATTCTATGTAAATAGTTGTTACCTCATATTTTTAATTGTACTCTTTTTCTAATTTTTACTTTTATTTCAATAGTTTCTGAGGTACAGGTGGTTTTTTGTTACATGGATAAGTTCTTTAGTGGTGATTTCTGAGATTTTAGTGCACCTGTCACCCAAACAGTGTACACTGTACCCAATATGTAGTCTTTTATCCCTCACTCCCCTCCCATCCTTCCCTCCTGGATCACCAAAGTCCATTGTATCAATCTTATGCCTTTGCATCCTCATGGTTTAACTCGACTTCTAAGTGACAACATACAATATTCGGTTTTCCATTCCTGAGTTAACTTCACCTAGAATAATGGCCTCCAGCTCTATCCAAGTCGCTGAAAAAGACATTATTTCATTCCTTCTTATAGCTGAGTAGTAGTACATGTTGTATATATACCACATTGTCTTTATCCACTCACTGGTTGATAGGCACTTAGGTTGGTTCCATATCTTTGCAATTGTGAATTGTGCTGCTATAAACATGCATGTGCATGTGTCTTTTTCACAGAGTGGCTTATTTTTCTTTCCTTATTTCCCAGTAGTGGGATTGCTGGATTGAATGGTAGTTCTACTTTTCGTTCTTTAAGGAATCTCCATACTGTTTTCCACACTGGTTGTACTAATTTACATTCCCACCAGCAGTGTAAAAATGCTCCCTTTTCCCCACATCCATGCCAACATCCATTGTTTCTGGACTTTTAAATTATGGCCATTCTTGCAGGAGTAAGGCGGTATCTCACTGTGCTTTTAATTTGCAGTTCCCTGATAATTATGTTATCTTCTAGAATTAGTGATGTTAAGCATATTTTCATGTTTGCTGGCTGTTTGTGTATCTTCTTTTGAGAAATGTCTATTCATGTCATTTGCCCACTTTTTGATGGGATTTTTTTTTTCTTGCTGATTTTTTTTTTTTTTAGTTCCTTGTAGATTCTGGATATTAGTCCTTTGTTGAATGCATAGTTTGTTAATACTGTCTGCCTACTCTGCTGATTATTTCTTTTGCTGTGCAGCAGATTTTAGTTTAATTAGGTCCCGTTCATTTATTTTTATTTTTGTTGCATTTGCTTTCGGGGTCTTGGTCATGAATTATTTGCCTAAGCCAATGTCCAGAAGAGTTTTTATGATGTTATCTTCTAGAATTTTTATCATTTCAGGTCTAAGGTTTAAGCCTTTGCTCCACCTTGTTGAATTTTTTTTATAGGGTGAAAGATGGGGATCCAGTTTCATTCTTCTACATGTGTCTTGACAGTTTTCCCAGTACCATTTATTGAATAGGATGTCCTTTCCCCAAATTATGTTTTTGTATGCTTTTTTAAAGATATGTTGGTTGTGTTTGGCTTCATTTCTGGGTTCTCCATTCTGTTCCATTGGTCTACATGCCTATTTTTATACCAGTATCATGCTGTTTTGGTAACTATAGCCTTGTAGTATAACTTGAATTCAGCAACTGCGATGCCTCCAGATTTGTTCTTTTTGCTTAGTATGACTTTTGCTATGTGGGCGCTTTTTATTGGTTCCATATGAATTTTAAGATTGTTTTTTCTACTTCTGTGAAGAATGATGATGGTATTTTGATGGTAAATGCATTTAATTTGTAGATTGCTTTGGGCGGTATGGTCATTTTCACAATATTGATTCTTCCCATCCATGAGCATGGGGTGTGTTTCCATTTGTGTCATCTATGATTTCTCTCAGCAGTGTTTTGTAGTTCTCCTTATAAATATATTCCACCTCTTTCATTAAGTACATTCCTAAGTATTTTTATTGAAGTTGTTATAAAAGGGATTGAGTTCTTAATTTGATTCTCAGCTTGGTCATTATTGATGTATAGCAGCAAAAATCCTCAGTAAAATACTAGCTAACTGAATCCAACAACATATCAAAAAGATAATATGTTACGATCAAGTGGGTTTCATACCAGGGATACAGAGATGGTTTAATATATGCAAATCAATAAATGTACTATATTTATTGGAAGTCAAACTATTGTTGTTCACCAATGATATGATTCTATACCTAGAAAATCCTAAAGACTCATCCAAAAAGCTCCTAGATCTGATAAACGAATTCAGTATAGTCTCGGGATACAAAATCAATGTATACAAATTAATTTTTATTATTTTTTTCCAGAATATTTTGATCCGCCGTTGGTTGAATCTGCAGATGCAGAACCCATGGATATAGAGGGCCAACTGTAGATGAATAGAATTGGATATGCAATTCAGAAATAGACCCACACATATATGGACAGCTGATTTTTGTAAAGTTTTGTAAAGGCAATTCAGTGGAAAAGGGATAATCTTTTCAAAATGATGCAGGAAAAGTTGAATATTCATTTACCAAAAAAATTAATTTGATCTATATCTCATACCACATGCAAAAATTAACTCAAAAAGGTTAATAGACCTAATGGTAAAACCTAAAATTATAAAGCTCCGAGAAGAAAACAGGAAAAAAAACCTTTTGAAACCTTGGATTAGACAAAGATTTCTTAGCTATCACAACAAAAGCACAATTCTCATAAGCAAAATTTGGTAAATTGGACTTCATCATATTAAAAAGCATGTGCTCTTCAAAAGACAATGTTAACAGAATGAACAGAGAAGGCACAGGCTGCAAGAAAATATTTGTAAATGGCATATCTAGTGAAGATTTGAATACAGGATACATATAGAACTCTCAAAACAACAATGTAAATGTCAACAACCTGATTTAAAATGGAAAAAATATCTGAAGAGACATTTCACTAAAAAAGATAAATGTATGACAAATAAGCAACAAAAAAGATGTTCAGGGACACGTGAATTTTATGTTTCTTAATAGTAGGAAGTAAAATCAGTCAAATGCATTTTCTGTGTCTATGTGTGTTCTGTGTTCCCTAATTTATGCAGTTAGGGAACTGCAAATTAAAACCACAATCACACCTATTAGAATGGCTGAAGTAAAAAAGAAAACCAACAAATGAAGAACCCAGAACAATACAAAACCTGACGATACTGAGCGTAGATGAGTTTGCAAAGCAACTTAATCTTTCATATATTGCCAGTGGGAATACAGAATGTTAGCAACTTGGGAAAACATATTTGGGAAACAAGTTTCTTTCATCCAATTTTACACACTATAATTCCTCCTCCACTGAGATGACCACTATTCTGAATTCTATAAGCATTTAGCTTTGCCTATTTTTAACACTGATATAAAGTGGAATCCTAAAGTATATACAAATTTTGTGCCTCACAACTTCTATTCAGTGTAACATCTGTAGCACTCTTCCATATTGCTGTGTGTACTAATGCAGAATTCCATTGTATGACTATGCCATAATTTATTTATCCATTTGCCTAATCTAGTAAAATATAAAAAGAATAATATGCCATGATTAAATGAAATTATCCCAGCAATGCAAGGTTGTTTTATGAATCAAAAATCAATTATAATTTACTGTACTAACTAAAAGGAACTGTAGCAGACAAAATGGCAATCCCCCAAAGATGTGTGTGTCCTAATTCCCAGAACCTGAAAATATAAAGCAAGAAGGAATTAAAGCTGCAGACAGAACTAAAGTTGCTAATCAGTTACACTGAAAATATGAAGATTATCATCGATTATCTAATCATATGAACTCTTAAAAGTGTAAGATGAAGGCAAAGAGGATTAGAAAGAAGCCACACGAGGAAAATTTGACACCCACTATTGCTGACTTTGAAGAGGAAGAAGGTGGCAATGAGCCAGTAAATATGGCGTCCTCTACAAGCTGGGAATGCCCCTCATATTACAGAGCAAGAACATAGTACCTCAGTCCTACAACCACAAGGAACTGAATTCTGCCAATAGTCTAAATGAACGGGAAAGAACTTATTTCATAGAATCTCCAGAAAGGAACATAGCCTCCCAATACCATGACTTTGGTCTAGTATGACCCATATGGAACTTCTGACCTACAAAACAATAAGATGATAAATTTCTGTTGTTTTAAACCACTAGATTTGTGGTAATTCGTTAAGACAGCAACAAAAAGCTAACACAAAGAGAAAATCCATAGGACCACATCAATAGACACAGAAAATGCATTTGACCGATTTCATTTCCTACTATTAAGAAATAGATAAAATTCATGGAGGTTATCTTGTAACTTGGAGGAAACATCTATCACATTTAGCTGTACTGGTACGACACTTTTACTGAATGGCCTGTATGGATGTTTCAGAAATATGCATGCTACTCTGCTCATCAGGACTTACATAACCTAGTCAACCCAACTGCGTGGAAAGTATCTATGGCAAACAAGTGATCAAGGTACACATCATCAATAACAAAATATACTACATCATGAACACCTTGATTTGATAAACTAGCACACAAAATCTGTGCTGTAGTATACCTGGCAAAAATAACTCATTCTAATCATGAGAAAACATCAGAGGAAAGCAAATCTAGGGACATTTAAAAAAATTGTTGACCAATAATTTTCAAAAGTGTCAAAGCCGAGGATTTGCAAAGGAACACGGAAGGGCAGATAGCATGGGACAAGGAATAGATATACCAGGCTGACTACTCAGCTTTAAAGAATTTCTAGGCTTTGCTCTCCAAGCACAATGGGCTTAGACCTCACCAAAAAAACTTCACTCCCCACCCACCTAGAAAGACTTCGCCCCACCCCTACGGTGCGACCCCGCCTCCTCGACCAGTTAAGCCAGTCACCACGTTTCCCACCACCTGCTCCGCTGGGTGCCCCGGGACTCCCTGGCGCACTACTGACCTCAAGGCCTTCTGGGCAGAGCTTGCCAAAGCAGCTGGGCCCTCCCCATGGCTCCGCCCACATCCCGGCTCCTCCTCCCCCGACATGCACTTCCCGCGACGCCCAGGTGCATTCCCACCGCGAAGCCCAGCGCAGCTCAGCTAAGCTCAGCCGAGCCAGCGCGGCGCGATGGACGGTCGGGTGCAACTAATGAAGGCCCTCCTGGCCCGGCCCCTCCGGCCCGCGGCGCGTCGCTGGAGGAACCCGATTCCTTTTCCTGAGACGTTTGATGGCGATACCGACCGGCTCCCGGAGTTCATCGTGCAGACGGGTTCCTACATGTTCGTGGACGAGAACACGTTCTCCAACGACGCCCTGAAGGTGACGTTCCTCATCACCCGCCTCACGGGGCCCGCCCTGCAGTGGGTGATCCCCTACATCAAGAAGGACAGTCCCCTCCTCAGTGACTACCGGGGCTTCCTGGCCGAGATGAAGCGGGTCTTTGGATGGGAGGAGGACGAGGACTTCTAGGCCGGGAGACCCTCGAGTCTGGGGGCGGGTGCTCTGGGGAGGGTCCGCTGTGCCAGTGGCCACCGCCAGGGTCTCCACAGGCGCCCTCCCTCCGCACCTCCCTCCCCCCCCGGCCGCCGCGATGTCCCCTGCCCTCCTGTCCCCTCCCGCGTAGTGCTTGCCTTTGTTCCAGGAATAGCGTTCCAGGCTCCTGCTGCCGCCCCTGGGCCTCACTCTGGAGCGGGCTGCCTCCGCCCTCTTGTGCCAGCCCAGCCCCTCCCATGCACATTTGGACGCCATCCTGCGCTCCAGCTGCACAAAGCTGGGCTCCTGTTACACACTGGACAGACCACTCACAGCCGCCGCTGCCAAGCCCCCTCCTCCCCACCAGACTGCCAGACGACTACATTCTGCCCACAGACCTGCGCTGCCACTGCCATCGCCATCCATCGCATCCCACTGACAGACTGCTGCTTCTAGTAATCTGGACTCACCTCGGAGGTATCTGGGCTGGCCACAACCCCTGGACAATGATCCAGACAGCTGGCTGCCCCTCAGGGGGCCTGTTACCTTCAGAGAGACCCATTTCCTCCCCAATCCCAGAGACTTTTTGTGCTCCTGCCACATGGCTGCCAGGGCTCAATTGTGCCTGGCAGCCAAATCGAGTCTCTCATTTTCTCTTGTGGACCACTTACTTTTGCCCATATTCCATTTCTCTTCTGAATTTGCAGCATTTTCTCAGGTGGTTTTTGATCAACAAAATAACTTGTTTCTTCTGCTCAACTCCTTTATACTACCTGGAGAAAAGTATTTTCCATATTTCCAATAAATGTCAGACACTATTGAAAAAGAAAGAGTCTGAATGAATATGGCACCTTTCCCTCCCTGGTCCTGTAAACGTGGTCCATATCTTGTTCAGAAGCGATATCCCCTGCCATTCAGTGACTGATGTTGACTCCTGCATTATAAAACATCTAAGATAGAGTCCTGTAGTAACCTGGGGATAGTGTCCCCACTGGTGATCATTCTGTCCCGGATGTTGAATCCTCTAAACCAGTTAGGATTATCCCAAGCCTCTTAGTAAATGAACCATTACCTCATTTTGGCCAACACTGTGAGAAGTCAGCCAGCAGGCCCTTGGAAAAGGTATCCTCAGCTCCAGAAAGTGGATTGAAAACACAATTCCCAAATTGTTACAAACCATAAATCCCACACAGATTATTGGTGAACAGCTGTAAAATTTTATTTAACCCATGATTCAGGGAACCAACAGAATTATATAGGTGCTTTTCAAAAGCATTTATAAATTCTTGATTATGTAGGTAGTGGGAGGAAATGCAGAAATGAGACTGTTAATTTAGATACAAACCTGGTTGATGACCTGCAGGACAATAAAACTATATATAAACTTTCCTAATAAGCAGGAAAAAAATCACTTCTTATGGTTTAGCTGCAGTTTAATCTCTTAGATTTATAGTATTGTAAAAAGCTTATGCTTCCTCACCAACTGTTGGTGAACAAAGTTAAACATACTAATCAGGTGAGCCAAAGGTAGACTTATTGGACAATGTTCTGGTATGGTGTTAAAAGACTGTGCAATCAACTTTTTGCCCCATTTCTAACTGTTGGTGATTTTCCAGAACAGGGAATGGAAGAATGAATCCTACCAGCGTTTTTTTTCACTGTTTTTCTCTTTCTTAATTTGAATAGATAAGCTTTTGCCATTTAGTTTAGTCCCTTTTGTGCTGCCATAACAGAATGCAACAGACTGGATCATTTAAAAAGAACAGAAATTTATTTTCTCATAGTTCTGGAAGCTGAGAAGTCCAAGATCAAGTCACTGATATCTGGTGAGGGCCTTTTTGCTGAGTCCTCACACAGTGGAAGGTAAAAGGGCAAGAGAGGATGAATGCCAAGTTCATGTGACAGGAGTGAAGACAGATAAACCACTCCTGCAAGCATTTTTATAGTGACATTAATCCATTCATGAGGGCAGAGCTCTCATGACCTAAATAGCTCTCAAAGGGGCGCATCTCCCAACATTGTTGCATTGGGGGTTACATTTCGACATGAAAATTGGAGGGGACAAAAATATTCAAACCACAGAATCATTTGTGTGCTGTAGTTTGCAGGGCTTTATATGGTGCCAGAGGTACATTTTCTAATAATGTATCTTGATTATGTTTTTGTTCCTCCAAATAATAAAACCACCATTAATTTGCAGTTTAACATAATTTTAAGTCTTGAAATTGAAGGAAAAATTGAATTGCTTAATAAAAGCAATTTATTGGCCAGGCACGGTGGCTCACGCCTGTAATCCCAGCATTTTAGGAGGCCAAGGCGGGCGGATCACAGGTCAGGAGATCGAGACCAGCCTGGCCAACATGGTGAAACCCTGTCTCTACTAAAAATACAAAAATTTGTCGGGTGTGGTGGCTGGCGCCTGTAATCCCAGCTACTCTGGAGGCTGAGGCAGGAGAATCACCTGAACCCAGGAGGCAGAGGTTGCAGTGAACCGAGATTGCACCATTGCACTCCAGCCTGGGCAACAGAGCAAGACTCTGTCTCAAAAAACAAAACAAAACAAAAAAAGCAATTTATTATTTCATTATTTATAGCATGCTTAAAAACAACCAAAACTAGATTAATTATGAGATGTCAAGGTGCTAGTAGTCTGCTTTCTTGGATAAGTGAAAAGGACAGTGTGTTAAGCATATTCACTGTTTGGATTTAAACATAGATTCTGCTGAAGCAGTTGGAGAGATGTTTAGAAGCAGTTTACGCAACAGAGTAGGCCAACATATTCCCTGTGATCTGTGTCCACTGGCTCTGGAGGTAGGTAGAATGGGCAGGGACCTTATGGGTAACCTTTGAACAATGTCAGTAACTGTATTAGTTCGTTCTCACAGTGCTATAAAGACACTACCCAAGACTGGGTAACTTACAAAGAAAAGAGGTTAAATTGATTCACAGTTCTGCATGGCTGGGGAGGCCTCAGGAAACTTACAGTCATGGTGGAAGAGGAAGCAGACACATCTTACATGGCAGCAGGCAAGAGAGAGCATGTGAAGGTGGAACTGTCAAACACTTATAAAACCATCAGATCTCGTGAGAACTCACTCACTATCATGAGAACAGCATAGGGGAAACTGCCCCTATGATCTAATCACCTCCCACCAGGTCCTTCCCTTGACATGTGGAGATTATGGGGATTACAATTTGAAATGAGATTTGAGTGGGGACACAGAGGCAAACCATATCATTCTACACCGACCCCTCCCAAATCTCACGTCCTTTTTATATTTCAAAACTGATTGTGCCTTCTCAATAGTCCCCCACTGAGTCTTAACTCATTCTAGCATTAACACAAAAACCCAAGTCCAAAGTCTCATCTGAGACAAGGCACGCCCCCTCCACTTAGGAGCCTGTAAAATGAAAAACCAGTTAGTTACTTCCAAGATACAATGGGGGTACAGGCATTGGATAAATGCTTCCATTCCAAATGGGAGAAATTGACCAAAACAAAGGGGCTACAGGTCCCATGCAAGTCTGAAATCCAGCGGGGCAGTCATTAAATCTTTTTTTGTTGTTGTTTTCTGAGATGAAGTTTCACTCTTTTTGCCCAGGCTGGAGTGCAGTGATGTGATCTCAGCTCATTGCAACCTCTGATTCCCAGGTTCAAGTAATTCTCCTGCCCTAGACTCCCAAGTAGCTGGGATTACAGGCATACACCACTACACCCAGCTAATTTTGTATTTTTAGTAGACATGGGGTTTCACCATGTTGGCCAGGCTGGTCTCAAACTCCTGACCTCAGGTGATCCACCTGCCTCAGCCTCCCAAAGGGCTGGGATTACAGATGTGAACCACTGCACCCAGCCTAAATCTTAAAGCTCCAAAATAATCTCCTTTTACTCTATGTCTCACATCCAGGGCATGCAGATGCAAAGAGTGGGCTCCCACAGCCATGGGCAGCTCCGCCCCTGTGGCTTTGCAGGGTTCAGCCCCTGTGGCTGCTCTCATGGGCTGGCATTGAGTGCCAGTGGCTTTTTCAGGCACACGATGCAAGCTGTCAGTGGATCTACCATTCTGTGGTCTGGAGGACTATGGCCCTCTTCTCACAGCTCCACTAGGCAATGCCCCAGTGGGGACACTGTGTGGGTGCTCCAACTCCACATTTCCCTTCCACACTTCCCTAGCAGAGGTTCTCCATGCAGGCTCTGCCCTTGCCGCAGACTTCTGCCTGGACAACCAGGCATTTCCGTACATCCTCTGAAATCTGGATAGAAATTCCCAATCCTCAGTTCTTGAATTCTGTGCACCTTCAAGCACAACACCACATGGAAGCTGCCAAGGCTTGGGGCTTACACTCTCTGAAGCAATGGCCTGAGCTGTACCTTGGGCCCTTTTAGCCATGGCTGAAGCTGGAGTGGTGGGGACTCAGGGCACCAAGTCCCTAGGCTGCACATAGTGGGGTGGGGCCCTCCCAGGCCACAAAACCATTTTTTCTTCCTTGGCCTCCACGCCTATGATGGGAGGGTCTGCTGTGAAGGTCTCTGACATGCCCTGGAGACATTTTCCCCATGTCTTGGTGATTAACATTCAGTCCTCGTTACTTATGCAAATTTCTTCAGCAGGTTTGAATTTCTCCCCAGAAAATGGGTTTTTCTACCACATGGTCAGGTTGCAAATTTTCCAAACTTTTATGCTCTGCTTCCCTTTTAAACGTAAGTTCCAATTCCAGATCATCTCTCTCAAGCTCAAAGTTCCACAGATTTCTAGGACAGGGGCAAAATGCTGCCAGTCTCTTTCCTAAAACATAACAAGGGTGACCTTTGCTCCAATTCCCAATAAGTTCCTCATCTCCATCTGAGACCACCTTAGCCTAGACTTTATTGTCCATATCACTAGCAGTATTTAGGTCAAAACCATTCAACAAGTCTGTACTAAGTTCCAAACATTCCCACATCTTCTTGTCTTCTTCTGAGTCCTCAAAACTGTTCCAACCTTTGCCTGTTACTCAGTTCCAAAGTTACTTCCACATTTTCTGGTATCTTTATAGCAGTATTCAACTCTGCTGGCACCAATTTACTGTATTTGTCTGTTCTCACACTGCTATAAAGATACTACCCAAGACTGAGTAACTTACAAAGGAAAGAGGTTTAATTGACTCACAGTTCTTCATGACTGGGGAAGCCTCAGGAAGCTTACAATCATGGCAGAAGAGGAAGCAGGCATGTCTTACGTGGCAGTAAGCAAGAGAGAGCATGTGAAGGTGGAACTGCCAAACACTTATAAAGTGATCAGATCTTGTGAAAACTCACTCATTATCACAAGAACAGCATGGGGGAACCCATCCCCATGATCCAATTATCTCCCACCAGGTCCCTCCCTTGACACATGGGGATTATGGGAATTACAATTTGAGATGAGATTTGAATGGGGACACAGAGCCAAATCATATCAGTAACCGCATAGCCCCCTCAACAACAATGCCTCAGCAGTTTTCTTCCTTCTGACAGAATGGCTCTGTCAGGGAATTTTTTCTTGGTCTACACTAGTTCTATCATTACAAGTCTTCTTTTATGCTATAAATATCTTGGGGAGGATAACAGTTCACAAGAATGAATCATGAACATCTTTGCAAGATTTCATAAAGAGACAGAAGAAACGGTATTTGTAAGGGGAGAAGGGAGGTTCTTTTTCATTATTGTCTTACTCAGTTTGGGCTGCAATAATAAATTATCATAGACTGGGTGGTTTAAACAACAAACATTTATTTCTCACAGTTCTGGAGATTTGAAAATCCAAGATCAAGGTGTTGGTAGATTTGGTATCTTGTAAGGGCCCTCTTCTTGGTTTGTAGACCACCTTGTTGCTGTGTCATCTAACAGCAGAGAAAGAACACTTCAGTCTGTTTCTTATAAGGCAGTAGTCCCCAACCTTTTTGGCACCAGGAGCCAGTTTAGCAGAAGACAATTTTTCCACAGACTGGGCTGGGGGATGGTTTAAGGATGAATCATTCAAGCACAGTACATTTAATGTGCACTTTATTTCCATTATTATTTAATATATAATGAAATAATTATACAGCTTACCATAATGTAGAATCAGTGGGAGCCCTGAGCTTGTTTTCCTGCAACTGGACGGTCCCATCTGGGGGTGATGGGAGACAGTGACAGATCATCAGACATTACATTCTCATAAGGAGTGCACAACCTGGATCCCCTGCATGTGCAATTCACAATAGTGTTTGCACTGCCATGAGAATCTAATGCTGTCATTGATCTGACAGGAGGTAGAGCTCAGGCAGCAATGTGGGCCGTGGGGAGTGTCTGCAAATATAGATGAAGCTTCACTCACTTGCCCAGTGCTCACCTCCTGCTGTGTCACCTGGTTCCTAACAGGCCACAGACCGGTATGAGGAGGGCAAGGGGTTGGGGACCCCTATTATAAGGGCATTAATCCCAACATGGGTGCCCTATCCTCATGACCTCATCTAAAATTAATTAGCTCACAAAGGCCCCAACTCCAAATACCACCACATTGGGAATTAAGGTTTCAACATATGAATTTGGAAGTAGGCGAAAAACATAAATATCAGTCCATAGCAATTACTTTGCATTCTTATCACTTGTTATTTTTCTTGGTTTGTTTTTCTCACTTCCTTCTTAGCAATGTATTCTATCCCCCACCATGAAGCTACATCTCCAACGTGAATATAAAAGGACAATGCATATAAAGGGCATGAGAGAGAAAATGTAATTCACCCTTTTTTTGGTGGTTGGGGCCATTATTGTCCTGAAGCCTATAATTAAGATAAATGTCTGCAAATCTTGTGACACACATGCACAAAAACTTAATATGGGAAATACAGGCACAGAGGGGACATTGTGGCCTTTGAGTGGTTTAGTGTCCTGAGACTTTGGGTTCCAGGGCAATCCTGGTGGAGAGAACTTGTGTAATAAGAGGCCTGAAAGTACAAGTCTCAAATTGTTACAAACTGTGATTTTCACACAGCTTTTGGTAAATACCTATCAGTGTTTATTTAACTCATTGTTCAGGGAGTCAGCAGAATGACAGAGTTAGTTCAAAAAGTCATGTAAGGTCTTTCGGGGAAGGAATGTGGTAATAAGATTAATTTAGGAACAAACTTGGCCAATGCCCAGAAAAATATCACTTCTTAACCATATTTCTATAAGTTAACCTCTTAAATCTACAATATTGTATTTTAAAAAGTATCTTCATAATTGGTTGTTGGTCAGAGTTAAATATCCGATAGACTCAGATGATCTCAGGTAGGGTTATTAGAAAACTCCCTGCCCTGATATGAAATGTTGTGCAGTCATCTTTTTGCCTCATTTCCATTTTGGGTGATTTTTCCAGAAAAGTGGAAGGATTAATATATATCACTTGGGTATAGCTTTACTTTTTTTTTCTTTTTGTTGACAAGTAAGCTTTGCTATCCATTAATTCTGTGCCCTGTGATTTGCTGGGATGTAAATAAACTAGAGCTATATTATGTGCACTAAGACTATGAAATTTTATTAATTCAGTAGTTTTTCTATGTTAATATAGCAAGTCCTTTTGAAGTTAATTCCATTTGAATTATTTGAAAAGGAAGTCTTTTTTTATTTATTTATTTTTTATTTTTTTTAATTTTTAAAATTTTTTTATTTATTTATTTTTCTTTATTTCCAGTTTTTTATTTGAAAAAAAATTTATCATTTTTTCCATGGTGGCAGTACAATAGAACTGTGCCATGTTTAGAATGTATACATATGGACTTCATATACCACCTGCTTCATGTTAGATTGAATTGCAATGTCATGAAAAATGTTTTTCTCTCTCTTTTTTTTTTTTTTATTATACTTTAAGTTCTAGGGTACATGTGCATAACTGCAGGTTTGTTACATATGTATACTTGTGCCATGTTGGTGTGCTGCACCCATCAACTCGTCAGCACCCCTCAATTCGTCATTTATATCAGGTATAACTCCCAATGCAATCCCTCCCCCCTCCCCCCTCCCCATGATAGGCCCCGGTGTGTGATGTTCCCCTTCCCGAGTCCAAGTGATCTCATTGTTCAGTTCCCACCTATGAGTGAGAACATGCGGTGTTTGGTTTTCTCTTCTTGTGATAGTTTGCTAAGAATGATGGTTTCCAGCTGCATCCATGTCCCTACAAAGGACGCAAACTCATCCTTTTTTATGGCTGCATAATATTCCATGGTGTATATGTGCCACATTTTCTTATCCAGTCTGTCACAGATGGACATTTGGGTTGATTCCAAGTCTTTGCTATTGTGAATAGTGCCGCAATAAACATACGTGTGCATGTGTCTTTATAGCAGCATGATTTATAATCCTTTGGGTATATACCCAGTAGTGGGATGGCTGGGTCATATGGTACATCTAGTTCTAGATCCTTGAGGAATTGCCATACTGTTTTCCATAATGGTTGAACTAGTTTACAATCCCACCAACAGTGTAAAAGTGTTCCTATTTCTCCACATCCTCTCCAGCACCTGTTGTGCCTGACTTTTTAATGTTTGCCATTCTAACTGGTGTGAGATGGTATCTCATTGTGGTTTTGATTTGCATTTCTCTGATGGCCAGTGATGATGAGCATTTTTTCATGTGTCTGTTGGCTGTATGAATGTCTTCTTTTGAGAAATGTCTGTTCATATCCTTTGCCCACTTTTTGATGGGGTTGTTTGTTTTTTTCTTGTAAATTTGTTTGAGTTCTTTGTAGATTCTGGATATTAGCCCTTTGTCAGATGAGTAGATTGCAAAAATTTTCTCCCATTCTGTAGGTTGCCTGTTCACTCTGATGGTAGTTTCTTTGGCTGTGCAGAAGCTCTTTAGTTTAATTAGATCCCATTTGTCAATTTTGGCTTTTGCTGCCGTTGCTTTTGGTGTTTTAGTATGAAGTCCTTGCCCATGCCTATGTCCTGAATGGTACTACCTAGTTTTCTTCTAGGGTTTTTATGGTATTAGGTCTAACATTTAAGTCTCTAATCCATCTTGAATTAATTTTCGTATAAGGAGTAAGGAAAGGATCCATTTCAGCTTTCTACTTATGGCTAGCCATTTTCCCAGCACCATTTATTAAATAGGAGTCCTTTCCCCATTTCTTGTTTCTCTCAGGTTTGTCAAAGATCAGATGGCTGTAGATGTGTGGTATTATTTCTGAGGACTCTGTTCTGTTCCATTGGTCTATATCTCTGTTTGGTACCAGTACCATGCTGTTTTGGTTACTGTGGCCTTGTAGTATAGTTTGAAGTCAGGTAGCGTGATGCCTCCAGCTTTGTTCTTTGACTTAGAATGTCTTGGCAATGCGGGCTCTTTTTGGTTCCATATGAACTTTAAAGCCGTTTTTTCCAGTTCTGTGAAGAAACTCATGGTAGCTTGATGGGGATGGCATTGAATCTATAAATAACCTTGGGCAGTATGGCCATTTTCACGATATTGATTCTTCCTATCCATGAGCATGGTATGTTCTTCCATTTTTTTGTGTCCTCTTTTATTTCACTGAGCAGTGGTTTGTAGTTCTCCTTGAAGAGGTCCTTTACATCCCTTGTAAGTTGGATTCCTAGGTATTATTCTCTTTGAAGCATTGTGAATGGAAGTTCATTCATGATTTGGCTCTCTGTTTGTCTGTTACTGGTGTATAAGAATGCTTGTGATTTTTGCACATTGATTTTGTATCCTGAGACTTTGCTGAAGTTGCTTATCAGCTTAAGGAGATTTTGGGCTGAGACAATGGGGTTTCTAAATATACAATCATGTCATCTGCAAACAGGACAATTTGACTTCTTCTTTTCCTAACTGGATACCCTTGATTTCTTTCTCTTGCCTGATTGCCCTAGCCAGAACTTCCAACACTATGTTGAATAGGAGTGGTGAGAGAGGGCATCCCTGTCTTGTGCCAGTTTTCAAAGGGAATTTTTCCAGTTTTTGCCCATTCAGTATGATATTGGCTGTGGGTTTGTCATAAATAGCTCTTATTATTTTGAGGTACGTTCCATCAATACCGAATTTATTGAGCGTTTTTAGCATGAAGGGCTGTTGAATTTTGTCAAAAGCCTTTTCTGCATCTATTGAGATAATCATGTGGTTCTTGTCTTTGGTTCTGTTTATATGCTGGATTACGTTTATTGATTTGTGAATGTTGAACCAGCCTTGCATCCCAGGGATGAAGCCCACTTGATCATGGTGGATAAGCTTTTTGATGTGCTGCTGAATCTGGTTTGCCAGTATTTTATTGAGGATTTTGGCATCGATGTTCATCAGGATATTGGTCTAAAATTTTCTTTTTTGTTGTGTCTCTGCCAGGCTTTGGTATCAGGATGTTGGCCTCATAAAATGATTTAGGGAGGATTCCCTCTTTTTCTATTGATTGGAATAGTTTCAGAAGGAATGGTACCAGCTCCTCCTTGTACCTCTGGTAGAATTCAGCTGTGAATCCATCTGGTCCTGGACTTTTTTGGTTGGTAGGCTATTAATTATTGCCTCAATTTCAGAGCCTGCTATTGTCTATTCAGGGATTCAACTTCTTCCTGGTTTAGTCTTGGAAGAGTGTAAGTGTCCAGAAATTATCCATTTCTTCTAGATTTTCTAGTGATTTGCATAGAGGTGTTTTAGTATTCTCTGATGGTAGTTTGTATTTCTGTGGGGTCCGTGGTGATATCCCCTTTATCATTTTTTATTGCGTCTATTTGATTCCTCTCTCTTTTCTTTTTTATTAGTCTTGCTAGCGGTCTGTCATTTTGTTGATTTTTTCAAAAACCCACTCCTGGATTCATTGATTTTTTGGAGGGTTTTTTGTGTCTCTATCTCCTTCAGTTCTGCTCTGATCTTAGTTATTTCTTGCCTTCTGCTAGCTTTTGAATGTGTTGCTCTTGCTTCTCCAGTTCTTTTAATTGTGATGTTAGAGTGTCAATTTTAGATCTTTCCTGCTTTCTCTTGTGGGCATTTAGTGCTATAAATTTCCCTCTACACACTGCTTTAAATGTGTCCCGAGATTCTGGTATGTTGTATCTTTGTTCTCATTGGTTTCAAAGAACATCTTTATTTCTGCCTTCATTTTGTTATGTACCCAGTAGTCATTCAGGAGCAGGTTGTTCAGTTTCCATGTAGTTGAGCGGTTTTGATTGAGTTTCTTCCTGAGTTCTAGTTTGATTGCACTGTGGTCTGAGAGACAGTTTGTTATAATTTCTGTTCTTTACATTTGCTAAGGAGTGCTTTACTTCCAATTATGGGTCAATTTTGGAATAAGTGCGATGTGGTGCTGAGAAGAATGTATATTCTTTGATTTGGGGTGGAGAGTTCTATAGATGTCTATTAGGTCCCTTGGTGCAGAGATGAGTTCAATTCCTGGATATCCTTGTTAACTTTCTGTCTCGTTGATCTGTCTAATGTTGACAGTGGAGTGTTGAAGTCTCCCATTATTATTGTATGGGAGTCTAAGTCTCTTTGTAAGTCTCTAAGGACTTGCTTTATGAATTTGGGTGCTCCTGTATTGGGTGCATATATATTTAGGAGAGTTAGCTCTTCCTGTTGAATTGATCCCTTTACCATTATGTAATGGCCTTCTTTGTCTCTTTTGATCTTTGAGGTTTAAAGTCTTTTTATCAGAGACTAGGATTGCAACCCCTGCTTTTTTTGTTCTCCATTTGCTTGGTAGATCTTCCTCCATCCCTTTATTTTGAGCCTATGTATGTCTCTGCATGTGAGATGGGTCTCCTGAATACAGCAGACTGATGGGTCTTGACTCTTATCCAGTTTGCCAGTCTGTGTCTTTTAATTGGAGCATTTAGTCCATTTACATTTAAGGTTAATATTGTTATGTGTGAACTTGATCCTGCCATTATGATATTAACTGGTTATTTTGCTCGTTAGTTGATGCAGTTTCTTCCTAGCCTCGATGGTCTTTACATTTTGGCATGTTTTTGCAATGGCTGGTACCGGTTGTTCCTTTCCATGTTTAGGGCTTCCTTCAGGGTCTCTTGTAAGGCAGGCCTGGTGGTGACAAAATCTCTAAGCATTTGCTTATCTGTAAAGGATTTTATTTCTCCTTCACTGATGAAATTAGTTTGGCTGGATATGAAATTCTGGGTTTAAAATTCTTTTCTTTAAGAACGTTGAATATTGGCCCCCACTCTCTTCTGGCTTGTAGAGTTTCTGCCGAGAGGTCTGCTGTTAGTCTGATGGGCTTCCCTTTGTGGTAACCCGACCTTTCTCTCTGGCTGCCCTTAAGATTTTTTCCTTCATTTCAACTTTGGTGAATCTGGCAATTATGTGTCTTGGAGTTGCTCTTCTCGAGGAGTATCTTTGTGGTGTTCTCTGTATTTCCTGAATTTGAATGTTGGCCTGCCCTACTAGGTTGGGGAAGTTCTCCTGGATGATATCCTGAAGAGTGTTTTCCAACTTGGTTCCATTTTCCCCCTCACTTTCAGGCACCCCAATCAGACATAGATTTGGTCTTTTTACATAATCCCATACTTCTTGCAGGCTTTGTTCATTTCTTTTTCTACTTTTTTCTTTTGGTTTCTCTCTCGCTTCATTTCATTCATTTGATCCTCAATCGCTGATACTCTTTCTTCTAGTTGATCAAGTCGGTTACTGAAGCTTGTGGATTTGTCACGTATTTCTCGTGTCATGGTTTTCATCTCTGTCATTTCATTTATGACCTTCTCTGCATTAATTATTCTAGCTATCAATTCTTCCACTCTTTTTTCAAGATTTTTAGTTTCTTTGCGCTGGGTACATAATTCCTCCTTTAGTTCTGAGAAGTTTGATGGACTGAAGCCTTCTTCTCTCATCTCGTCAAAGTCATTCTCTGACCAGCTTTGATCCGTTGCTGGCGATGAGCTGCGCTCCTTTGCAGGGGGAGATGCGCTCTTATTTTTTGAATTTCCAGCTTTTCTGCCCTGCTTTTTCCCCATCTTTGTGGTTTTATCTGCCTCTGGTCTTTGATGATGGTGACGTACTGATGGGATTTTGGTATAGGTGTTCTCCTGTTTGATCGTTTTCCTTCTAATAGTCAGGACCCTCAGCTGTAGGTCTGTTGGAGATTGCTTGAGGTCCACTCCAGACCCTGTTTGCCTGGGTATCAGCAGCAGAGGTTGCAGAAGATAGAATGTTGCTGAACAGCGAGTGTACCTGTCTGATTCTTACTTTGGAAGCTTCCTCTCAGGGGTGTACTCCACCCTGTGAGGTGTGTGGTATCAGACTGCCCCTAGTGGGGGATGTCTCCCAGTTAGGCTACTCAGGGGTCAGGGACCCACTTGAGCAGGCAGTCTGTCCGTTCTCAGATCTCAACCTCCGTGTTGGGAGATCCACTGCTCTCTTCAAAGCTGTCAGACAGAGTCGTTCAGGTCTGCACAGGCCTCTGCTGCTTTCCCTGTTGTTTTTTTAGCTGCGCCCTGTCCCCAGACGTGGAGTCTACAGAGACAGGCAGGTTTCCTTGAGCTGCTGTGAGCTCCACCCAGTTCGAGCTTCCCAGCAGCTTTGTTTACCTACTTAAGCCTCAGCAATGGCGGGCACCCCTCCCGCAGTCTGGCTGCTGCCTTGCGGTTAGATTGCAGACTGCTGTGCTAGCAATGAGGGAGGCTCCGTGGCCGTGGGACCCTCCTGGCCAGGTGTGGGTATAATCTCCTGGAGTGCCCGTTTGCTTAAAGCGCAGTATTGGGGTGGGAATTACCCAATTTTCCAGGTGTTGTGTGTCTCAGTTCACCTGGCTAGGAAAACGGATTCCCTTCCCCCTTGCGCTTCCCAGGTGAGGTAATGCCTCGCCCTGCTTCAGCTCTCACTGGTCGGGCTGCAGCAGCTGACCAGCACCGATTGTCCGGCACTCCCCAGTGAGATGACCCCAGTACCTCAGTTGAAAATGCAGAAATCACCGGTCTTCTGTGTCGCTCATGCCGGGAGTTGGAGACTGGAGCTGTTCCTATTCGGCCATCTTGCTCCACCCCCCCAGGAATTTATATAATGTCATATAACTGGTGTAACCAAGCATGGTCTCAAGTCCTTCTTAGTCAAATCCAAAGCTGAGACTCCACATGCATATATTTCCACTACAGCCACATTTACAGTAAATTCCTTGAAGGCTTGGACCACAATTCTGCAATGATGTAACAACAGTTCATAGTACAGTACCTGGAACATAGGAAGTACTTACTGCATAGCTGATGATGCATGATTGAACCAGTCAAATAATCAAGGTTTGCAGAGAAGATTAAAGGAAATGACATATGAATTGTGAAAGAAAATACTAAACTAGGCATTATAATTAAATAATGTTAACCAATTAAGACATAAAACCTGATAATTAGAGAGCTGAATGCACCAATGTAATTCACCACCAATATAATAATTTCTCAAATTTCAATATGTTGTTGTGAAAACATTTATCTGTATTGCTAGCACCCTCTTGTGTCTCTATGTCATCATTTCATATAAAGATTTTGGAATATATAAGAAATTAGGCCGGGCGTGGTGGCTCAAGCCTGTAATCCCAGCACTTTGGGAGGCCGAGACGGGCGGATCACGACGTCAGGAGATCGAGACCATCCTGGCTAACACGGTGAAACCCCGTCTCTACTAAAAATACAAAAACTAGCTGGGCGAGGTGGCGGGCGCCTGTAGTCCCAGCTACTCGGGAGGCTGAGGCAGGAGAATGGCGTAAACCCGGGAGGCGGAGCTTGCAGTGAGCTGAGATCCGGCCACTGCACTCCAGTCCGGGCCACAGACCGAGACTCCGCCTCAAAAAAAAAGAAAAAGAAAGAAAGAAAAAAAAAAAGAAATTATTAGAACAATTTATAACTCCAAAATGTTATCCAGGTCCCAAGACAAGTATATAGATCTACTTCTTAGGAGACACTTCTGAGGAAAAGGAGAGGATTGAAGAGGGAGTATGCTGACTTGTCATTTCTGAAAAGTTGTGCAGGATGGACCAGAAAAAAAAAAGTTGTATATATGCTAATGGGGCCAATACAAGGGTTAATGCGCTGAACTGGACTGGCATTAATTTTCTCTCTTCCTTTCCCTCCCTCTCTCCCTCTACCCCTCTCCTCTTACCGACCTGCTACACTAAAAGCAGCCAAGGGCTTCTTCCTTTTTAAAGGGAGGTGAATTCCCTCACACCTTCCACCCATTTCAGAGTAAAATGACATATAGGGTCTAGAATAAGGAGGTCATATGGACAGACCAGGCCAGAGTGTTTTTCTTCTTGAAGACACTGATACAAATGAGGCACCTGTTATGGACTGAACTGTGCAACCCCCAAAAGGATATGGTAGAGTCCTAACCCCCGGTACCTCTGAAATGACTTTATTCAGAGATAAGGTTTTTACAGAGGTAATCAGGTTAAAATAAGGCTATTAGGACAAGCCCTGAACCAATATGACAAGTATCCTTATAAAAAGGGAAATTTTGACACAGATCCAGACATGAATAGGAGAAGATGATGTGAAGAGAAAGACTCGGAGAAAGAGCTTGAACAGATCCTTCCCTCCCAGTCCTCAGAAACAACCAATCCTGCTGAGACCTTGATTTTGGACTTCTCGCCTCCAGAACTAAGGCAATCAATTTCTGTTGTTTAAGCCACTTAGTGTGTAGTACTTTGTATGGCAGCCCAGGAAAACCGATAGAAGACCATACATTGTAGTCTTGCTTTGTGGAAGAGAGAAACTTCTCAGGGCTGTAAATCTACCCAAATTTTGATGATGCCTAAATAAAATTCCTCTGTAAATTACAGTCAAACTTCTATCAACAGGTTCCCATGTTGTAAGGTGAGCACTCTTTCAGATTACAAAGTTACTATACTATCCAACAATGTAATCCTTGCCTCACTGCAAGTGTCTCCTCCAAGCATAGAAACCATTTGAGTCTACTGATATCTTCTGCTTCCCAGGTATGGCTTCCTGGCTAAGATTGAGTAGGAAATGAGGAAGAGGAATCAAAATGACAACTGCAAGGGCTGAGACTGCAAACTAATGAAAAAACACCTCCTTTCACCCCTTACAAATATGAGTTCTTCTATCCCTTTATATCATAATCTTAAAAAGACGTTCATGATTGATTTTTGTGAACTATTACCCACCCCAAGATATATGTAGCATGGAAGAGGACTTGGAATGATAGAACTAGTGTAGACCAAGGAATGATTCCCTGACAGGACCATTCTGCCAGGAGGAAGAAAAGTGCTGGGGCATTGTTGTTGAGGGAGGTAGGGGGTTATTGACATTGTTCAAAAGTTACCCCGAAGGTCCCCGCCCATTCTACCTACCTCCAGAGCCAGTGGACACAGATCATAGGGAATGTTGGCCTACTCTGTCGCGTAAACTGCTTCCACACACTTTTCCAACTGCTTCAGCAGAATCTGTGTTTAAGACCAAAGAATGAATATGCTTAACACACTGTCCTTTATATCCATCCAGGAAAGCAGACTACCAGCACCTTGAATTGACACCTCATAATTAATCTAGTTTCAGTTGTTTTAAGAGCCCTGTAAATCATAAAAACTTCATTTTATTAAGCAATTCATATTTTTCCTCTGACTTCAAGACTTTGACCTATTACAAGCCAAACTCCAACCTAATGATTTTTTTTTTAATTTGGGAAAACAAACGCATAATCAGATACATACTGTAGATAATGTACCTTACGTTCCACATACAGCCCTGCAAACTATAGCACATGAATGACAAAAACTGTTCATATGAAGAGAGAGAGAGAGGGGGGAAAAATAGTGAAAAAACACTGGTGTGATTCATTCCTCTATCCCATGTTCTAGAAAAATCACAAAAACTTAGAAATGAGGCAAAAAGTTGCTTGCACAACTGTGATGGTTAATTTCACACCTTATCATGATGGGGCCATAGAGTGCACAGATATTTGGTCAAATATTAGTCTGAGTGTGTCTGTGAGAGTGTTTGGGGCTAAGATTAACATTTGAATCAATAGACTGAGTAAAGCAGATTTCCCTCCCCTCATCCAATCAGTTGATGACCTGAAGAGAACAAAAAGGATGATTCTCCCAGTAGTAAGAGAGAACTCCTCCTGCTTGGCTGCTCTGAGCTGAAACATCTGTTCTCCTTGCCTTCTGACTTGAGCTGAAACATCAGCTCTTCTTGGGTCTTGAGCCTGCCAGCTTTCAGACTGAAGCACATACTGTTGGCTCACCTGATTCTCAGGCCTTTGGACTCAGACTGGGCATCAGCTCTTCTGGGGATCCAGCTTGCTGACCAGATCTTAAGACTTCTCAGCATCCATAATCATGAGAGCCAATTCCGTATAATAAATATACAACAGAAGATATACATACATATATCTATATCTATATATCCTATTGGTTGCTTCTCTGCAGAACCAAAATACAACCTTTTAACATCACACTGGAGCATTGTCTTATACGCCCAACTGTAGAACATCTGACTCTATCAGGATATTTAACTTTGACCAATAATGAATGAGGGAGCAAAGGCTTTTTACAGCAAAATACATTTAGAAGTTAACCCAGGCCAGGCGCGGTGGCTCATACCTGTAATCCCAGCACTTTGGGAGGCTGAGGCAAGTGGATCACTTGAGGTCAGGAGTTCGAGACCAGCCTGGCCAACATCGTGAAACCCCATCTCTACTAAAAATTCAAAAATTAGCCAGGTGTGGTGGCGCATGCCTATAATCCCAGCTACTCGGGAGACTGAGGCAGGAAAATCACTTGAACCTGGGAGGCACAGGTTGCAGTGAGTGAAGATCACGTCACTGCATTCCAGCCTGGGCAACATTAAGAGACTCCGTCTCAAAAAAAAAAAAAAAAAAGAATTTAACCCAAATAATAAAAAGGAATGATTATTTATTTTCTGTCCGTTAAAGGTTATAATTTTACTTACCTGCAGATTACTAACCAGGCTTCTACCTAAATTAGTCATAGTTTTGTATACCTTATTCCACTGGCTCCACAAATCAAAGCAATATAAATGTAAATGCTTTTTCTGAAGTACCTAAGCCATTCTGTTGGTTCCCTGAATAGTGGAGTAAATAATACTTTGATAGCTGCTCACCAAAGAGGTGTGGGATTTAGGTTCTGTAACAATTTGGGATTTGTGCTTTCTAGCCATTTTTTGAAAATAAGGAAACCTTTTCAAAAAATTTTTCCACAGCTCTTCACATCACCTTGGCCAAAATCAGATCAAGGTCTACTTTGAAAGTGGCATGAAACTGACTGGTTTAGAAGGGTCATCATTTGGCATTAGATGGTTGCCATTAAGGTCTCCATCCCTAGGGCACCACAGGACTCAATCTTTTGTTTTTATAATGCAAGAGTCAACTTTAGCCATAGCGTGACAGGGCACACAGTGTTTGAACAAGATATGGACCCCATTTACAGAACCAGGGAAGGAAAGGTGCCATATTCATTGAGATTCCATTCTTTTTTAATAATGTCTGACATTTATTGAAAATAAGGAAAAGACCTTGTACAGGTAGTGTATTAGAGCAGGGCAGGGAGCAGGGCTTACTGTGTTGAACAAAAGGCACCCATCAGAGAGACAGCTGCAAATTCAGAAGAAAACTGGATTCTAGGCAAAACTACCTGATCCACAGGGAAAAAAAATGAGAGATTGGATTTGGTTGCCAGGCACACCTAAGCCCTGGCAGCCATGTGGCAGAAGCACAAGAGGTCTTGGGATGGGGAGGAAATGGGTCTCCCTGAAGGTGACAGGCTCCTTGGGGGATGGCCAGCTGTCTGGATCATTGTCCAGGGACTATGGCCAGCTCAGATACCTCCTAGGTGAGTCCAGATCACTAGGAGCAGCAGTCTTGGTGGTATGCGATGGATGGCGATGGTCTGTGGGCAGAATGATGTGGTCGTCTGGCAGTCTGGCAGTCTGAAGGAGTGGAGAGGGGTTGGCAGCGGCGGCTGTGGGTTGTCTGTCCAGTGTGTAAGAGGAGCCCAGCTTTGTGCAGCGCCTGCGCAAGCTCCGCCCACAAAGCCCAGTTGTCGCCAGTGCACGGGAGAGTCACCAGGCACACAAGGGCAAAGGGACCAACGCGGGGACGGACCTATCGCAGTTGAGGAGGCAGAGTCGGATCAAAGGGACGGGGCGGATATTTCCCACACTGCGCAGGGAGGAGAGGCGGGGAGCAGGGGAGGAGCAGGGGAGGAGCCCATGGCTGCTAGTGTGCATCTGGAGGTGGAGACCACTGCTGGTGGAGAGCAGAAGGTTCATGTTCTAAATGTTGATGAGGCACCCCACCCTGTTCCTCAGTCATCAACTGTAGGGTATTTCTTCACAGACCCTGGGCTCTGGATGCCACTTGAGTGAGATTCTTTTTAAAAATATTTTAATGTTTAATTTTTGTGGGTACATAATAGGTGTATGTATTTATGGGGTACATGAGATATTTTCAGATGAGTGAGGCTCTGTGAACACATTTTTCTGCTCCTTCATGCATCTCTCAGTAGAGAAGTATTGCATGTGGGTTACAGATGTGGTTTCCTTGCAACATTTAATGGGAAAGCCCCAAACATTAGAAAATATAATCCAGAGCAGCATATTCAAGGAATAATGCACCATGAACAGTTAATGTAAGGAAGGTTAAATGTTAGGAAAATCCTAATTTACTGTATGTATTAAGTTCTTGTTTATGATTCACGTAGTTTTCTGATTCATTTGCTTACAGGGCTCATGCAGGCAAACCTCAAAACTGAGGCTCACCCAGGGAGGGTTTTTGGCTTCACTCAGGAAAGAATTCAAGAGTGAGCAGACAGTGAAATAAAAGCAAGTTTATTAGAGCCATTGTATGCAGCAAAGTGGCTGCTCCATAGACAAAGCAGAGCTATTCCATAGGTAGACTGGCCCAGAGTAGCACTTGTGGATTGCTGACTAGCTTTATTTATACCCACTCTTAATTGTATCCTAAATAAGGGGTGGGTTATTCATGAGCTTTCTGAAAAGGGGCAGGGAATTCCCAGAACCATATAAGGTAACTTCTGAGTCATTTCCATGGCATCATTTGCGAACTGTCATGGCATTGCTGGGAGTGTCTTATGCAAATGCACTATAATTCCTAGTCATATCTGGTTTTGGCCCGTTTCTTTGCTATATCCAGTTTTGATCAGCAGGGTCCTGAAAACAAGCCCTGCTCATCTCATACCTCAGTACAGTCTTGCCACAAAGTATTAAACCACAAGATACCTATTATTTCTTCAATATCTACCTTTTTCCAAGGTTCACATTGTACCACATCCTCAGTATGTCAATAGTTCTCACATATTTTGTAAAATGGGTAAAACTCTTCTAAATATGCAGATATCTATACAGTAGAACTAGATGGGAAGGAGATAATGAGGGAAGGGGTAAAAGACAAACATGTTCATATACTAGGAATGTAGTTTAAGTCTGGATTGAAAAACAACTTCCCTGAAAGAGCTGGTTATAATGGAATTTCCAGAAATCTTCCTTTGTCCACCAAAAAGGACCTGAAAACCCCCAATCCAAACTTTTTAAAACTACACTTATGAAATGCCATAAATGATCATCAAAGCAGTAGGAGGGAGGAGGATGAATGTATCTTTCATTTAGGTATAGTTTGTGACATAGCCTCTTTTGGTTTTTTGTTTGTTTGTTTGTTTGTTTTGTTGATACAGAATTTCGCTCTTGTTGCCCAGGCTGGAGTGCAATGGCACGATCTTGGCTCACCGCAACCTCCTCCTCCCGGGTTCAAGTGATTCTCCTGCATCAGCCTCCCGAGTAGCTGGGATTATAAGCATGCACCACCACACCCAGCTAATTTTGTATTTTTAGTAGAGACAGGGTTTCTCCATGTTGGTCATGCTGGTCTCGAACTCCCAACCTCGGGCGATCCACCAGCCTCAGCCTCCCAAAGTGCTGGGATTACAGGCTTGAGCCACCGCTCCTGGCCTGTGACAAAGCCTCTTTAGCTGCTGGTCGATCAGTAAAAACCTTTAAAGCACCAGAAGTGCTTTGAAAGTTTGAGGTAGAGGCCGGGCGCCGTGGCTCAAGCCTGTAATCCCAGCACTTTGGGAGCCCAAGGCAGGCGGATCATGAGGTCAAGAAATCAAGACCATCCTAGGCAACCAACGTGGTGAAATCCCATCTCTACTAAAAATACAAAAATAAGCTGGGCGTGGTGGCGCACGCCTGTAGTCCCAGCTACTCAGGAGGCTGAGGCAGGAGAACTGTTTGAACCCAGGAGGCGGAGTGAGCCGAGTTCGCACTTCAAACCAGGCGACAGAGCAAGACTCCATCTAAAAAAAAGAAAGAAAGAAAAAGAAAGAAAGAAAGAAAGTTAGTGTGAGGTAGAAAAGTACTGAATATACTACCTGTCTATATTAGTAATGGTTTAATGGCTAGGCAAATTTTCTAAGCAGCAAAATGACTCCAGGATAGATCTTCCTCTCCAACACTAAATGTGGGAGAATTTTAAAATATATTTATGAGTAGATATAGGGAGAACAGAAAATTACAAGGCAGAGGACAAAAGAATCAAGATGATGCTATATTCTATGAGGCTAGAAAACCTGACAACTTTGAAAGCCCCAGAAAAATATCATTGTTTATAAATCACTTATTTTATTATATCCATATAGAGTCCTTTTCTTTCCACCTACTAAAGAATCCCACACTCAGCCTTTAAGCATTCTGCATTTCTTTGTCAATCTTGAAGCTAAGTACCGGTTACAGTCATTTTTTGGTGCAGGTAACTGGAAGCTGCCAGCAAAAGACTTTGAATGTGGTGTCTGACATTGTTTGATAGTTTTTACTAATTGCTGTCTGATACTTTTTTCTGCATACTTTACGATTTTAATAAACTCATCGGCAGTTTGGAATTCATTTGAAACAGTTAATTAAGCATGTACAACTTCCATCTCTTCTCCCCTAAACTGTTCTGTCCTTTAGTCTCTTTTGTGAGTTCATGGGACTGCCATCCATCCAGGCAGCAGCACCAGTAAACTCACAGTAGCTCCTAACTCTTTATCTTCTCTCACTTCACGTAGGAGACGCTGCACATTCACACCACGCCATGCCATGGGCTAAAGTGTTTGCCCATATTTTTCATTCCCTAAAACTTTAATAGCTCCAGCATTCATTACCACCCACCTGGACTCTTAACAACCTGCTTGTAACTAAGTGACATCTTTTGTTGTTGCTATTGTTGTTTTGTTTTGTTTTGGAAAGAAGTTTCACTCTTGTTGCCCAGGCTGGAGCGCAATGGCAAGATCTTGGCTCACTGCAACCTCTGCCTCCCGGGTTCAAGCGATTCTCCTGCCTCAGCCTCCTGAGTAGCTGGGATTACAGGCGCCCACCACCATGCCCGGCTAATTTTTGTATATTTAGTAGAGACGGGATTTCACCATGTTGACCAGGCTGGTCTTGAACTTCTGACCTCAGGTGATCTACCCGTGTCGGCCTCCCAAAGTGCTGGGATTACAGGTGTGAGCCACCACGCCCGGCAAAGTGACGTCTTTTCTTCAGTGACTCTCTATTTTTATTTGTTCTGCACACTGACACCCAAATGACAGATTTAAATGCATAATAGATCTTGTTGTTCAAGGCCTTAAACTATCAAAGTTTCTTCAAGTTTATAGCATCTAACCCAAGCTTCTCTTCTCTGGGCTGCTTCTCCCACTTATCTTTTGCCATTTACATAATTCAGTCTCTCCAATCAGGCCAGACTATGTCTGATTGAAGTTATTCCCTGAGAAGCCATATTTTCTCACACTCTTGCTTCTGTGCAAGCTCCGCATCTCTACCTCCCCTCCCTCCTGCTGTGAATTCACCATTTGCATCTCAGGCCCTTCACCTCTGACCTGAGGACCCGGGCTGTTTCCTCTGAGGCTCTCCTGGGGCCTGGATGTGCTGACTCACTCTTGTTAGGAATGTTACATATAAAAGGAATTAGAGAAAGTAGATTAATGTGGACTAGAATGGCACAGGAAGGTTTCAGGAAGGAGGTGAGATTTGACCAAAGCCTGCAGAAGGATGTTAAAATAACAATCATAGCTAACTTTATGTGAAAACTTAGTATGTTCCAGGAGCTATTCTAAGTGTTTTCTATTAACTCACCTAATGTCATGGCAACCGAATAAATGGTTCTTATTGGTACCTTCTATGATCTGAATGTTGGTGTCCCCTTAAAATTTTTATGTTGGAGCTTAATATCCAATGTACTAGTAATAAGAGGTGGGGCCTTTGGGAGGTGATTAGGTCATGAGGGCTCTGCCCTCATGGATGGGATTAGCGCCGTTATGAAAGAGGCTTGAGGGAGTGGTTTGCCTATTCTACAATGTGGGGACACATAGAAGGTGCCAACAGACCCTCACTAAACACTAAATATGCTGGCACCTTTATTTTGGACTTCCCAGGCTCAAGAACTGTGAGCAATAAAGATCTGTTGTTTATAAACTACCCAGTTTAGGGTATTTTGTTATAACAGTCTGAACAGACTAAGACAGAAATTGATATTATGAAGTAGGTGTTGCTATAACAAATACCGAAAAATGTGTAAGTGGCTTTGGAACTGGGTAATGGGTAGAGGTTGAAAGAGTTTTGAAGTCCATTGCTATGGGTGGACTATAAAAAGTCATTCAGGAGAGGGACCAGAAATAAATGAGAACTGTAGAGAAATCTTCAATCTTCTTAGAGATTATTTAAGTGGTTATGGTCAGAATGTTGGTAGAAATAGGGACAGTAAATGCCATTCTGATGAGGCCTCAGATGGAAATGAGGAACATGCTATTGGAAACTAGAGGAAAGGAGATACTTGTTATAAAGTATCAAGAAACTTGGCTGGATTGTGTTTGTGTCCTGGTTGCTTTGTGAAAGGTAGAGCTCCTGAGCAATGAAATAAGATATTTGGCAGTAGAAATTTCTAAGCAAAGTGTTGAGGATGTGGCATGACTTCTTTTGACTGCTTATAATAAAACGTAAGAGAGAAATGAGTGAAAGAAAGAATTTATAATCAAAAAGGAAGCAGATCTTAAAGATTTGGAAAATTCTCAACCAGGTCATGTTGTAAAGAATGAAAAAAAAATCTGTTAAGGAAAGAACACCAAAGGCATAGCCAAGCGAATGTTTGATAAGGAGATTAGTATGAATAAAAGGAAGCCAGATGCTATTCATCAAGATAATGAAAGAATGATCCTGAAGGCATTGCAGAGATCTGTGGGGCTGCCCTGCCCATCACAGGCCGGAATGCCTGGGCCTTGGGGTCAGAATGATTTCAAGGCTCTGCTCCCTGCATTCTGTTGCGGTGCTCCTCATTCACCCCAGCTGTGGCTCAAGCAGGCCCAGGTGCAGTTCAGGCTGCCACTTTAGGAGGCACAAGTCATAAACCATGGTGGCATCTACATAGTGCCATCTCCACAGGTGCACAGAGTATACAAACCATGGAGGGCATGGCTACTTCCACCTAGATTCCAAATGATACACAGAGAACCTCAGGGCCCAAGCAGAGAACTGTCACAGTGATGGGGTTCCTGCAGAGAGTCCTCACTAGGGCATTGCCCAGTGGAGATATGGGAGTGGGACATCCCCCGAGACCCCAGAATGGTAAATCCACTGGCATGCAACTCCAGCCTAGAAAAGCGGACTGTGTTCAGCAAAACCATAGGGACAAGGCTGCCCAGACCCTTGGAATCTCAACCCCTAGCCCAGTGTGTCAGAAGGTAGGACATTAAGTCATAGACAACTATTCTGGAGCCTTAAGATTTAATGTTTGTCCTGTTGGGTTTTGGATTTCATTGGGACCTGTTATCCCTTTCTTTTTTCCTACTTCTCCCTTTTGGAATGGAAACACCTGTCCTGTGCCTGTCCCATAATTGTATACTGGAAACATATAACTGGTTTGATTTTATAGGGTCACAGCTGTAGGGGAATTTGCATCAAGATGAATCAAACCTATGGCTGTCACCCATATCTGATTTAGATGAAACTCTGGAATTATATTTTTGAGTTGGTACTGTCACCAATAAGAATTTTCAGGCTACTGGTATGAAATGAGTTTGTTTCGCATGTGAGAAGGACATGAATTTTGGGAGGCTAGGGGCAGAATGCTATGGCTTGAATGATGGTGTTCCCCCCAAAAAGTGTATGTTGGAGCTTGACACCCAATGTGATAGTATTAAGAGGTGAGGCCTTTGGGAGATCATTAAGACCTTTGGGCTCTGCCCTCGTAATGGGATTAATGCATTTATAAAAGAGACTTCAGAGAGCCTGTTTGACCCTTCTACCATGTGAGGGCACATAGATCTGCCATGTGAGGGCACAAAGACGGTGCCATCTATTACCAACAGGCCCTCGTTAGACACCAAATCTACTGGCACCTTCATTTTGGACTTGTCAGCCTCAAGAACCCTGAGCAATAAGTTTCTGTCATTTACAAATTACCCAGCCTAAGATATTTTGTTATAGCAGCCTGAACTGATTGAGACAGTATCACATTTTACTGGTAAAGAAACTGAGGCACAAAAACCCCTAACAGATAAACAGATGGTAGGAAGAAGAGCTGTGACATTAACCTAAACAGCATGCCTTGAACCTTATTACTTAATCACTGTCCATAGTGCATCGTAGATAAAAAGTAATAGATTATTTTTCCAGACAGGCTATAGGTGGGAGATGAAGTATGGATGAAACAAGAGTGATCTGTGACCACAGATTGTGGATACATAGGTGAACTGAGAAATAGGACCTGTGTGGTGTCCTGGCATTGAGAGGGTCCAGCCATGTGTCCATCTGCAGAGGCTAGTCAGAGAGACAACCCTCATCAACAGGTATGGAATGAGTTAGGTGTTCCGGGGGATAGGATTCCCATCAACAGCCATGGTCTTCATTCTCTTCCCTCCCCATGATACTTAAGTTCCCCAGATTCATCGCTTCAGTGATTGCTGCACAAAGCTTGCAACAACTCTTCTGCCCCTCCAGATCTTTGTATAAAAAGTTTTACCCCAAACCCCAACTTTGGAAAAACTCATTTATAAACATTCCCTGAGCTTGTAAAGGAACAGCCAGACTCTAGTGGATAAGGTATCCATCAAAGCCAATGGCTGTGTTCTTTTTTAAATTGACAAATAATTGTATATATTTATGAGGTACAGTGTGCTGTTTCGATATATGTATACACTGTGGAATAATGAAATCAAGCTAACTAAAATATCCATCACCTCACATACTTATTTTTTGTGCACTAGATCTAAAAATTTAATTCCTCCTGTCTAAGTAAAATTGTGTGCCCTTTGACTAACATCTCCCCATTTCTCCCCAATCCTGCCTCTAGTTAGTTCTAAATTGTGGTTTAGGAAGCTAAGATGCTGGAGACAGACAGGTTGATTCTCACAGCTGTGTTTTTAGCACTACACAATAATCCAGTGTCTGTCTTTGGTGTCTGAGCTTCCTAAACCATAGTTTGGAACTAATTTTAGTCAATTTGATTTTGCTGTTTCTTTGGACTTCTACCTGGAGGACTATGAGCTCATCTTTCCAGCTACTATTGACTATGATATTCCAGAGTAGGTAGGGTAACATCATAAACTGTTATATATTCACACAATGGAGCTTCACCTTTCCCTCTCAAAATACTCTTTCCTATAGGTAGGATAGTACTATCATTAGAGTGGCCTTCTCAGGGATGATGTCCACATTGATTCTGCAGTCCAGTTAACATGACACAGAGACTATGTGTTCCACCTTCCACGGTTGAGGGTCAATGAGTTCAACATTCAAGCTAGTCGACCCTAGGTTAGCTGAACTTCCTGTTTGTACTGACTTACAAATCGAAAGCAGCTACAAAAATCACTTAGCAGATCGTCTCTTGAAAAGGAACAGAGTCCAATCCCACCTTGAGAAGTCAGGAAGCTGGTGATCTTTGCAAATGAGATCTGAAGTCCCATTATCTTTCATCTTACAACAACAGAAGAAATCACTCCTCTTGGGGGTAGTGGAGGGACATGAAATCAGGGATAACATTAGAGAAGTGGCTTATGCATGGACCTTGACAAGTGGGGCAAGATTTTCGCAGACAGAAAGGGAGGACAATACATGAAATCCAAAAAAGGGTGATGGGACCGGGTGCAGTGGCTCACGCCTGTAATCCCAACACTTTGGGAGGCTGAGGCGGGCAGATCACCTGAGGTCAGGAGTTTGAGACCAGCCTGGCCAACATAGCGAAATCCCATCTCTACTGAAAATACAAAAATTAGCCGGATGTGGTGGCAGGTGCCCATAATCGCAGCTACTCGGGAGGCTGAGGCAGAGAGAATTGCTTGAACCCGGGAGGTGGGGTTGCAGTGAGCCGAGATTGCGCCACTGCACTCCAGCCTGGGTGACAGAGTGAGACTCCATCACCAAAAAAAAAAAAAGAGAGAGAGAGAAAGAAAAGAAAAAAAAAGAAAAAGAAAAAATGGGTGATGGAGGCATGTTTGAATTCAGTGCTGGGACCAATCCTGGGAGGTTGCTGAGTTCCCTTGTTGTTGGCTTTCCTGGACTTCTCACAGTTTCTGCAACCTCAACTGGCTTCCCAAAATCCCAAGGGCAAACCTTGAATCCATCACACTGTGCCCAGCCCACAGGTATCTGATCCCGGAGCTCACATCATTCTCTTGCATTCCAGCTCTGATGTCTCTTCATGTGCCCTCCAAATAGTAAAGAACAACTCCCATCTTCCTGTAAAGGTGAGAGGAGTGAAGCATGGAAGGCTTCCTGGAGGAGAGTGCAATTTTGCTTGGCCTGGATAAACTGGGGGAGCCAAATTTCCAAATTCAGAAATAACAAGAAACAGAGACTATGGTATGTGCAAAGACCTGAGTGGTACATCTGGACATTGGGGGATGGTCATAGTTATAATAAGCAAGAATAATTATTGCTTATTACTTAGGTGGACCTTAAGGCATGGGTGGAGTTTCCACTTGTAGACCTGGAGACAGTGGATGACAATCACTTTACATCCTCCAGTGATACTGTTTAAAGGCAGCGTCATAGACTGGGTGTCAAAGAAGCCCTACCACGTGACCTGGCTCATTAAAATCTGGATTGTGGGTCGGATGCAGTGGTTCACGCCTGTAATCCCAGCTACTCAGGAGGCTAAGGCAGGAGAATCGCTTGAATCCAGGAGGAGGAGGTTGCAGTGAGCTGAGATCGCGCCGCTGCACTCCAGCCTGGGCGACAGAGCGAGATTCTGTCTCAAAAAAATAAAATAAATCTGGATTGTGCAGTGCGGCTTCCATTGACAGCTGCCCGCGGGGATACGTGGGAAAAAAATAAAATAAACTGGATTGTGCAGTGCGGCTTCCGTTGACAGTTGCCCGTGGGAATGTGGGAACATGGCGGCTTCTCCTCCGGCAATCACGGAAGTGTAAGTTTAAAGGATTTTCATTCTTGGTTGTTGGTTTGTGTTGTGGTTTTGATGGAATCGGGTATATGGTGTCTTCTACCATCTTTAACAGATGTGACCCACGGGCTTATGGGTTGATGACGGGGAAGCTTCTTAGCCTCATCGGGAGCAGTGTTGTGCTTTGTGTAACGACGTGATGAGTCCTTCAGATCATTTCGTTTGTTGAAATGTTGTTCTTGGACCCCCACTATTCGTGATCTGAAGGTTTCGAAGTGTTTTCAACTTAAAAATGAGGAAACGGCTGATTCAGTTGACTGAGCTAGTGTCTGTCCGGAACGCCACACGGTGGCTGTCGGCCGCCAGGGACCTGGTCTTGTCTTTATTTTGCAGAGTTATTGGGTGGATATTCTCTCCAATTATTTGTTTAAACTTTGTACTTTGCCCTCATTTGTCCATTTTGTTACCCATATTTATATTATTTTAGAGCTGAAAAGGAGGAAAGTAATGCCCAGAGGAATCCAGTGTGGGATTATGACGAGCAATGGCAGCTGCATTTGCTGCCAGTTTTGTGTGTCATTTAACGTGTTGTGTGTCATTTAACATGATTATATATTTAATAGGATTTGTTTGGTTAAAGTTCAGTATTGGTCTTCTTCATATGTTGTCTTAAAAAGAAAATTTTTTTCTGATAATTTCAAAGTGAAATTAAGGAAATGGACGTTCAGCTTGTTCACTAATCAGTGGAAATACCCTGACAGTCACCATTGAACTCTGTTTTCCATTTTTATATAATGTATTTGTATATTTAATGAAACTGCATTCAACCAAAAGTCCTCCCTAAAAAACTCGCTGTTATTTACACTTTACAGATGTGGGAAATAATGGTCTGGTTGGCAAGAGCTTGTAGCTTTAAAATTCTGAAGGGAATGAAATGCCTAAGCATCCTATTTCTTGTTTTATTTTACAATATAATGGCATAGGATTTTTTTCATAACATTGCAGTCATTTGAATTTATTTAATTATGATTTGGACTTTTTCAATAAATACTCTTCAAATGAAAATATTTTCAGTGTTCATATTCTGAAATGAGTCCGTCTGGCTGGGCACTTCATGTTTTGCAATCACCATGGATGCTCATTAGCCGCTTTTTTTCAGCGAAGATTAGGCCCAGTTTGGCATTCAATTTTATGTGTCCATCCTTATTGCATTCAATTAAATTTTGGTCCCAGGGCTTCTCATAAGTGCCTTTGAAAGGTTTTGTGTTTACAGACAGGAAACTAATGTCTGACAAGTGCCTTTTATTTTATAACTTCTTGTTTGATATACATATTTTTAAATATTACTGTGGTTGTCTCTCCATAAATGCACTTTAAAGCAAACGTTTTGGGGATAGTGTTGATTTGTAAAACCAGAACTTAATCATTTGACTGAGTCGAGATTTTACAACAGTGAATGGTCTTAACCATCTGTCGTTGGCTGCAGTTAAACAGTGTGGGGTTTTATTTTACAGAAGAATTAGGCATTTGGTATCATTTTATTCAATTAAATGTGATCCTGGTCCATTTCATAAGCTTGGGTAAAAAAGTTTTTGTTATTTTCCATGCACAATAAGGGAAATGTTTGAATTGGCTTTGTGCCTCCTGTTTTACAACAGTTCTGGCCCCAAGTTACCAGGTAGCCTGAACTTTGATTTTATTTTACCATTAAATTGCTTTAATACCATTGGATTTGATGAAGTTTTAGTCTTTGTGTATCTTATTTGATAGATATACCAAAAATGAAGAAAGTTTTGTGGTATATTCAATGTAAAACCACATACATTGACCCAGCACTTGTTTTTTTTTTTTTTTTTTTATTATTATACTTTAAGTTCTAGGGTACATGTGCATAACATGCAGATTTGTTACATATGTATACTTGTGCCATGGTGGTGTGCTGCACTCATCAACTCGTCAGCACCCATCAATTCATTTATATCAGGTATAACTCCCAATGCAATCCTCCCCCCTCCCCCCTCCCCATGATAGGCCCCGGTGACAGCACTTGTTTTATGACAGTGAATGCCCGAAGTGCTGTCACTGATCACGATTGAACATTATTCATAATCTTATATTGCAAGTAAATTGTGTGTCAAATATCACGTTATTCAGTCCAATTCTGTTCCTAGTATTTTGCATAAGTTTCCCTTGAAATTTATAGGGAATATTCAATTTATAAATGAGTAAATTCATGGTCAGATTGAGTGCGTTCAGTTTTCTGGAATGAATGACATTTGCAGGTCACATTGCACAGTTTTATTTTAAAACCATAATTGTGTATTTAATATACGGTTTTTCTTTAAATTTAGCTTTGGGCCTCATTTCCAGATGTTCTTCCATAGAAAAAATGATGTGTGTAGTTTTTATATGCAAACAAGTTAAAGAAGAGTGATGTAGAGCCAGGCTGGTCAAGACAAGAATTGACTGGAATTCAATTCTTGTCAATTTTATTTTATAACTTCTTGTTTGATATACATATTTGCTCTTCCCCCATTCCATCATGTGCTGTCCCCACCCCTTCAGCCATCCGGGCTGACTGTGTCTTAATACCTCAAGTGCAAGTATATAGGAGTAAGAAATGAACCATGGATGCCTGCCTCCTTATACTCATGCCTACATTGTATGACATCTAGTATGTAAGAGAAAAATGGAAGGAAAACCTTTGTTTTGCTCTAAAACCTGAGGATGGTAAACACTGAGAGTAACCTGGTACTTGGTTTGAAGTAAAACACAAATATTTCCCTTTTATAATGGTGATGGTTGTGTTTGCTTATTAACCTTTTTGCTGGTTAATTCTTGATACTGACTAGAAATGTGTATATTGCTTCTTGAAATGATTTAATGACTTCTATATTGGTGAACATGGACGTTCTCTAAGCATAATCCACCTATATTATATTTACAAATCAGTAAGATTGATTGTTGGTATTTGGATTTTGTGTTATCTGTGTATTTGTTACCAGCAGGAATGCAAATTTGAGAAATTAGGATGCTAACTAGCCTCATTAATCTTGGCTTTTCAGGCAGAGCCCTGGACCTTGAACAATATCTCCTTGTGGAATGAGGGAACTTTTATTACATACCCATTGCCCATAGTATCCTAGGGGTATACTTGCCAAATAAGAGCAGATCTCCCAAATTTACATTATATTAGCAACTGTCCAATTTTTGCCATTGTTTTCTCCTAAAAAACAAACAAACAAACAAAAAAAGCTATGTTCAATGTCAGATGATAATAACGTTATTTAGCATAAGGAATTCTTTATGAAACTGTTCTAAATGATGTTAAATTCATTTTAGTTTAAGAAATTTTCTAACTTATGTTACTGATTACTGACAGTAACACACCAAAAATACAGTTCTATTATGTACATTTCATGGTCTTCGGTGCCAGTATTCATTAACATACTGAATACTGACCTGAAGCCCATTTGGAAATTTATTATGCATAATATTGCACGTTATATGAGTGTCACTAATCAGTAACAAAGTGAGGAGAACACAAAGATTTGGTACCCATAGTTTTGCATAAATCAATTGCCTTGTCACTGAAGAATAACAACATAAAAGGACTCCTCTGAAACTCCCCTTCTAGCAAAAAAAAAAAAAAAAAGTGGTATTGCGTCTTGGCATAATATTTTATAATTTCCCTGTGATGTTTATTTAAAGCAAGAAGACCTATGGTATCCTTTGGCAGGGGCAATCAGGCCTCTGAAAAGCAGTGTTAATTGTCCTTATGGTATACTTCATGCGGTCTCAGTCTTACACTGAGGCTCAGTGTAAGTTACCTGTCACTCATTCAGCCTACCTGGCACAGGATACATGATTGAGTACTCAGTCCCCACCAGGTATTTTCAGAAGGACTTCTACATAAGGCAGTGAGGATGAGTAGCCGGCCACCTACCATATGAATTTCCAAGTACATACTTACAGTGGTGCTGGGTTGTCCACCCACAGGCAAGTCTCCTTGTAGATTTAAACAGCCACTATCTCCTTCAGGACCTGTGGTGAGAAAGTCCAGGACTGGTCAGCCTCTGAGCCTGTAACATGGAGAGAGTGGAATCAGAACAAACTGTCCGGAACAACCAGACAAGTAAGGGCAACTTTATCTTGTATGAAGTGATAGGTGTTGGGCGGAGGGAACCACCTGTCTCCTGTCAGGTGTACCATCATTTATGATGGTGTTGAAACCGGTTTCCAGAATCTCTGCGCTAGTAACTACCAACAATGTTAGGGTCAGTCCATGGACACTGATTATTAACTCCATGGTAGAGACCCTGCTAGGCAGTGACGTCTCTTTTTAGTTATTATTTGTATTTCTGTGTTCACTGTGGGTGCTGCTTACAGACAAATTCATTGATTTTAATTACTCTGATTTCAAAAAAAAAAAAAACCTGATCTTGATATTGTGCCATCAAAGTTTTGATCTTTTGATCCTCTTTGGAAACTCTTGCAGTAACAGTCAGCAGCAAGATGAACTGGGCAGTCAAAAATAAACTCCAGGAATGAAGAGATTGTGGGAGTGCTACTCAAGTGCCTTATGTCTGGTGTAAAAACATGGATCTGAAGGTAATTTAAGGCCATATGTATCTGTAACAAAGGAGAAAGATAGGACTCGTGGACCAAGTGGGTAGTGGAGAATGGTACTCTGCCAGTATACCTGCACCATGAAGGGGAGGGCATTTATTTGTCAGGAGTCCAGGAAGACATAGGCTAACAATGAAAGTAATGCATACATTGATGCACCTTCAAATCTTCACCCAGTCAGGCACTGTTGGCCAGTTCTTTGCTTTGCAGACATTGCTGGGACCGCATATCATGTCTCATTCCCAGTTTGTAGTATCTGAGTCTGAAAGTCCCATGGCCCTTTCTCACTATCATCTTTGAGCCTCAGTTTCCTCATATGCACAATGAAATTCATACCATGGTTTCAGGGATGTTGTGAGAATCAAGTATGATCATCCTTGTTAAGGGTCTAGCACACAAGAGATGGTTAAGGAATTAGTATTTTACTTCCTAAATCCATGTATTGGAGAACATGAGGGTGCTTGGTTTCACTTCCTTCCTATCACTGCTTCCCCACCCCTGTCCAATCTGTTTGACTTTGCCATAATGCCATTTAAATGTTTGTTTGCCTTCCCAGGGCCAGCAAGCTTCCTCAGGGATTACTGAGGCATCTCCTTGGAAATCACACCTCATTAATCCTGCTGTGAAGTAAGAGGCAGCCAGGACCCCAAGCTTTTCCTTTTTCTGAGCCACATTCTGTTCTGGTCAGCTCGGACACCTTACATGGAGGCTGACAGGGCTCATCACCCAGCACCCATCAGGACTCACTACCATCTGTAAACTGAGCAGCCTGGAGGGAGCCTGCTGACTAGCAGTGCCAGAGAGGTCTCTTCTCTTTCTTTGCCTATGTAAAGTAATTTCTTTTAGCTGTGGTGATTAATTTCTTGAAATTCAGGTGAAGACATTTGACAATTTGACAGACGGAAGAAAAGTGCTAGATGGAAATATGCACTGTTCTCAAATGTTCTCAAAGAGACTTTTAACCTTTAGTCCCGGTAGATACTTCTGGTTTGGTTTCTCTAGTTTTCTTTTGACATGAGTTTCATTCAGAAGGTGGCGTCAAGAGAACCTGAAGTCACTCACCCTAGGTCAAATTCCACACTTCCTTTTGAATAGGCACTAAAATATCTAGCCTTTATCCAACACAGTGACATTCACACTCTTCTGATTTATCCCTGTATTTCATTAAGTTACTTTAAATCCTTGGATGATGAGGGTCATTGTCATTTGCCACCTAACGAAAAATTGAGACCTGAGATATACGTAGAGAAGCTTTACCCCAAACCTATGTTTCTTAACCAAATAATGTGATAGTGACCTAGAGTGGCTTATTTCCTAGTCAAAAGTAGGTGTGAAACAAGGTAGCTGTGACTCCTCTCTGTTACACACGAGTGTGTTGTGCCCTCTGCCCCTGCAATGGCACAGTTATCTTGAGTCACTTCACTGTTGTGAAAGAGACTGTGGGGGAAACCTAAATGAATGGTTTAGTTGGTAATTCTACTGACTATTGGCATTTTAAAATTTGGGGTTTTTAAAAATTTTTTGTAGAAATGGAGTCTTGCTGTATTTCCCAGTCTGGCTCCAAACTCCTGGGCTCAAACAATCCTCCTTCCTCAGCCTCCCAAAATGCTGGGATTACAGGCATCAGCCATCATACCTGGCTCTATTGGCATTTTAGAAGCATTCACAAAGTGGGGGGATCCAAAAGGGTGTCTCTCTGGTGACTGTTTCAGGGATCAGGATGCTGGATGGAAAAGAAAGTGGGCCTTCTCTGAATTTAAAGTGGGACCTTGCTCCTTAGATCTTTCCCAGGAGTTCATTCCTAGGCCAGCACAGACAGTCTCATCAGGCATGTAGTTAATGAATGACTCTTCACTAGTGGGAACGTTAATGTGCTGTAAATTTTGGTGTGAAGTGTTCCACGTCAAACTCGCATTTGCCTTAACATGTTTTTTCACGCCTCTTATTTCCACGCCTCTTATGTCATGGAAAGGGAATGCATGATAATGGACACTTTAAGGCAAGGGTTTTGACTGAAAGTCTATGGATTATATATGTAGGAGACAATTCATTTCGCTAGTATTCACTCAAACAGAAAAACAAATATGAAGACTGATATTTTAATCTTTTTTAAAAATGACATTTTGGGTTACAGATGTAATATCCGCTTATGTACAAAGTAGAGAGATTTCAGGAGAATATAATGAAATTGAATTCACTAAAAATCTGTCTACATAGAATTACACTCACCGTGACCATTTTGGATCATTTCCAGTTAGGCTGTTCCATGACAATACCCATTTTTTTTTTTTTAAATTAGGACTCTTGACATTAATTTTTATCAAGTAAATCTATGCTCTCACATTCAGAAATTGGAAAAAGTCTTTGATACAATTTTTTTTTATTTTGTAGGCTTGAGAAAGGCACTTTTTAAATTATTATTATTATACTTTAAGTTCTAGGGTACATGTGCATAATGTGCAGGTTTGTTACATATGTATACTTGTGCCATGTTGGTGTGCTGCACCCATCAACTCGTCAGCACCCATCAATTCCTCATTTATATCAGGTATAACTCCCAATGCAATCCCTCCCCCCTCCCCTCTCCCCATGATAGGCCCCGGTGTGTGATGTTCCCCTTCCCGAGTCCAAGTGATCTCATTGTTCAGTTCCCACCTATGAGTGAGAACATGCGGTGTTTGGTTTTCTGTTCTTGTGATAGTTTGCTAAGAATGATGGTTTCCAGCTGCATCCATGTCCCTACAAAGGATGCAAACTCATCCTTTTTTATGGCTGCATAGTATTCCATGGTGTATATGTGCCACATTGAGAAAGGCACATTTTTATCCCTGGGAATTGAAGGCTTGTATCTCCTAACTTAAATGGGAAGTTGAGTCTTCTTAGTGCCCAACTTGTTATTTTGGAGCATAAGGGCCAGCCACAAGTGAGAGATATTAGCCAGTGAGAAAAATGCAACTGATTGTATTCCTTGTTATACCAGTTCCCTGTTAAATGCACCCAGTAGTGTAACTGGGACAACAATGGTCATTTTGAGAGACATCTTACTGTACTGGAAAGGAAGATGAGAATGGTGATGGTGATGATGATGGTGGTGGTAATGATGCTAAAACAAATCAGCCAGAGCTACCACTGATAAAATCCTTACTAAAACCAAGAACAGTTTCTTATCTAATCCTATGAAAGTGTGTATTAAATACTGCTATTATCTCTGTTTTTCAAAGGACATTAATGACTACAGAACATATACTTACCTTGACACAGCATTGCAGCCAGAATATTGTGAGTGCTGGTGGAAAGGGACTCAGATCTAGGTTTTAGCTGGCCTTGAATTCTGTGGGATTAATCATAAGCTGTGAGAAGCCTTTTAAAGTATGTTTTTGTTGCTAGAAAAAGCATTAATTACCCCAGCCTCCATCTCCTCTCCATTTTCCAGTCAATATAATTGTCCAGAGGACGCACAGGGTGATTTTGCAGTTGTAGAGATAACAGATGGTAAAAATGCTTGTGAAAAGATGGGACAATATGTTTTGAAGTAAATGGATTTCATGGATCCTCAGCCATTTTATCTGTTGTTTTAATAATGAGAATTATAGAGGTTAGAGCTCAGAAAAGGAGAAGGGCTTCTCTGATCAGGAAAGATGGAATGACACATCATCCCTTCACCAGTGGCCTACAGGCTAGAGGTGGGGAAAGGGCTGCAAGCAGTGGCATTGTGTGGAGCTGCTTCCTAGAGGTTGAGGCCAAGGGACTCTGGTGGGAAAGTTGCCATGGGCACTCTGTGTTCAAGGGAGTGCTTCCTACTCCCTTCTCCGTGCCTGGCACTACAACAAAGCATATTGTTGAGTGTAACATGAGAAGTATAACTTTTGGCAAAGACAGGACTTTTATGATGGGGCTAGAACCTTACGCAGTTCAGGTTTATTCAAGCATTTCTCTGTTAGCTTCTTGCACTCTTCCGTTGATCATACTCTGCACATGGGTGGGAACAGAAAACATTATTCATGAGAATTCTGGACTTGGCTACTGGTGAAGTGAAGGGGTGACCAGCCCCTCTACACCTGTGGGTATTTTTCGTCAGGTGGGACGAGAGACTGAGAAAAGAAATAAGACACAGAGACAAAGTATAGAGAAAGAACAGTGGGCCCAGGGTGCCAGCGCTCAGCATACGGAGGACCTGCCCCGGCACCAGTCTCTGAGTTCCCTCAGTATTTATTAATTACTATTTTTACTATCTCAGCAAGGGGAATGCGGCAGGAGAGCAGGGTGATAGTGGGGAGAAGGTCACCAAGAAAACATGTGAACAAAGGAATCTGTGTCACAAATAAGTTCAAGGGAAGGTACTATGCCTAGATGTGCACGTAGGCCAGATTTATGCTTCTCTCCACCCAAACATCTCAGTGGAGTAAAGAATAACAAAGCAGCATTGCTGCCAACATGTCTCGCCTCCCACCACAGGGCGGTTTTTCTCCTATCTCGGAATTGAACAAATGTACAATTGGGTTTTATACTGAGACATTCAGTTCCCAGGGGCAGGCAGGAGACAGTGGCCTTCCTCTTATCTCAACTGCAAGAGGCCTTCCTCTTTTACTAATCCTCCTCAGCACAGACCCTTCACAGGTGTCGGGCTTGGGGACAGTCAGGTCTTTCCCATCCCACAAGGCCATATTTCAGACTATCACATGGGGAGAAACCTTGGACGATACCCGGCTTTCCAGGACAGAGGTCCCTGCGGCTTTCTGCAGTGCATTGTGCCCTGGTTTATCGAGACTGCAGAATGGCGATGACTTTCCCAAGCATACTGCATGTAAATATTTTGTTGACAAGGCACATCCTGCACAGCCCTAGATCCCTTAACCTTGATTCCATACAACACATGTTTTTGTGAGCTCAAGGTTGGGGCAAAGTTACAGATTAACAGCATCTCAGGGCAAAGCAATTGTTTAGGGTACAGGTCAATATGGAGTTTCTTACGTCTTCCCTTTCTACGAAGACACAGTAACAGTCTGATATCTCTTTTCCCTACATTCAAGGCTTGTCTTCTGTGTATACACTTAGCCTGTGAAAAAATGGCTCAGGAAAAGGTGGGCTATACCTCTTTTACTGTAGCTTGGTAGAGCAATCTGAGGGAGATACCTGAGAAGCAACTGCGAGTGTTTCTGGGAAGCCGTCAGTCTTGGTTGAGTTGACCACACAGTCTTTCATATCTGTAGTGAGCCGTGTTCACCAGCAGAGAATTAGGGAAGTGAAGTGCTGTTGCTGATATGTTCTTCTAACATATGGACCCAGTAACTTTTTTCTTCCATGCTCCAGTGGTTCAAATATCTGTGCAAGGTCATACAGGAAACACACACTGGCATTGGCAGCATTCTGGGCATGGGAAATTTGGGGTCTAGGGAAGAAACTGGTGATGGCCTTCTGTCAGGATTCTGTGCTCAGACACTAATGTGCTGAACTACATGGTTTCCACTGTGAAGAGGAATGGCTTGTCAGGCGTCATGAGGACCCCTGATTCAGTGAATAGGAATGCAGTTCAAGTTTATTCAAGCATTTCTCTGTTAGCTTCTTGCACTCTTCCGTTGATCATACTCTGCACATGGGTGGGAACAGAAAACTCCTGTCATTCCTGTCAATGACCAGTGCATGAAGCTGGTGAAATTTGGATCCTTATAGGTATCTGTAGAAGAGCCTGAGTGTTCAGGAAGCAGGCTAGCAGCTTAATCTCTCCTATTCCTCATGCTGAAAAGGGCACTTACCTGAAGGCCGTAGGTGTCACTTTCCCTATTTATAAGCTGTTGCCATTAGGTAATCTGACCCATCTGCCATTTGGTCCTCTCAGAGGGGAAATTACAAGGTCAAAGTGACCTTGCCTGTTCTTTCAAGGAGAGAGTGTTACAGACCCAACCGTGAGGGATTTATACATCTTGTGTAATACTCCAGCTACTGAAGCTGTTATAGGATAAGGGGGAGCCACAATTTGAGGAGGGGAAGGCACACTGCTTTCCCTATTTCAGGCTACGTAAGAGTACAAGCAGAAATGTGAGGAATCTCCAGAATATGACAGAGGAAAACAATGCACATCAATAGATGTCCTATGAGCATATATGACCCATTGCAAAGTTGAGACATTGATAAAAGGGACAGGTTATTATTTTCCATATCCTCAGTGAATGGTGGGCTTGTCTGTTGATACAAGTTTTGATGTGTCAGCCTTCTTCTGTTTACTGTTACAGATTGCTAATGTTTTATATGGTCACATAGTTCAATAATGTGATGGACTTCTGCAAAATTACTGCTGTCACTTTTGCTGATGCTGTTGTATCCTCACCAATGCCATACACTGTAGCACTCATCTTGGTCATAATCCAGGGTGTTCTCCTATAGGTTTATTGCAAGTTGTGAGCACTACCTGTGATACGCATTTCCTGCTATCTTACTCAAGAGGGCTGAGCTGAGATGCTGGTTTCAACTGCTTAAGTTATTTTCTCTTTACCTAGTGCTCATGCAAGCCAAACATTTTTGCTGCCAATCCTTTTCCACAGTTAGAGAAGAAGAGGGCACAGAGGTTTCTCTACTTCAGGCTACCTAACAGGTCAAGCAGGAATGTCAAGAATCTGCTACATATGAGGATAATAGACAGTTCAAAGGACTAGAGACTTTGATATGAAAGTTGCAGTGGGCACCAGGGTTCAGGAAAGTTCTCCCATTCCCTTTTTCCCTTCCCTCACAGTACATTTGGAATACCATGACTGGAGGGCACAGGACAGCATTGCACATCCACAGATGTCATATGAGCATACATGGACCACTGGCAGACGTCAGACATGAATGATGGGGACAGGTTGTTATTTTCCATTTTCCCAGTGAGTGGTGGGCTTGTCTGTTGGTGAAGGCGTTGCTGCCTCAGTTGTCTTCTGTGTATTGCTTTAGGCCTGTAAAAAATGGCCACAGAGGTAGATGACCCTTCACCCAATTGTATTGGTACATAGTACTATAATGTGGAGAACTTCTGCAAAGTTACTGCTGTTGCTTTTGCTGATGCTGTTGTATCCACACAAATGCAGTGCACTGTATGCCCTCATCTTGGTCATAATCCAGGGTGTTCTCCAGTAGCTTTTTTGCAAGTCTTGAGCACTGCCTGTGATACACATTACCCACTATCATTCTTAGGAGGGCTGAGCTGAGATACTGGCCTCGACTATTTAAGTTATTTTTCTCTTTACCTAGTTCTCATGCAGGCCAAACATTTTTGCTGTCAATCCTTTTCCACAATTTGAGCAGGAGAGGGCACAGGAGTTTCCCTAGTTCAGGCTACCTAACAGGTCAAGCAGGAATGTCAAAAATCTCCTGCATATGAGGAAAGTACAGACAGTTCAGAAGACAAGGGTATTTGATGGGAAAGTTGCAGGGGGCATTAGGGTTCAGGGAAGTGCCTCCTGTCCTGTATCCCCTGACCTCACAGTACCTTTGGAGCAGCATGGGTAGAGGACATAGGACAACAATGCACATCGACTGATGTCATGTGAGCATACATGGTCTACTGGCAAACATCACACATGGATGATAGGGACAGGTCCTTATTTTCCGTTTCCCACTGAGTGGTGGGGTTGTCTGTTGGTGAAGGTGTTGCTGCCTCAACCTTCTTCTATGTATTGCCTTAGGCCTGTGAAAAATGGCCACCGAGGTAGGTGGCCTTTCTCCCTCTTATGTTGTTCCATAGTGCTATAATGTGGAGGACTTCTGCAAAGTTACTGCTGTTACTTTTGCTGATACTGTTGTATCCACACTGATGCGATGCATTGTATCTTCATCTTGGTGATAATTCAGGGTGTTCTTCTGTAGCTTGATTGCAAGTCTTGAGCACTACCTGTGATATGCATGTCCCTCTATCTTTCTGAGGAGACCTGAGTTTAGATGCTGGTTTCAATTGCTTAAGTTATTTTCTCTTTACCTACTTCTCATGCAGGCCAAACACTCTTGCTGCCAATCCTTTTCCACAGGGGAGGGGAGGGTCCCTACTTCAGGCTACCTAACAGGTCAAGCAGGAATGCCTAGAATCTCCTGCATATGAGGAAAATACGGACAGTTCAGAGGACTAGGGACTTTGATATGAAAGTTGCAGTGGGCATTAGGGTTCAGGGAAGTGCCTCCATTCCCTTTTTCCCTTCCCTCACAGTACCTTTGGAGCAGCATGGCAGGAGGACACAGGACAACGCACATCGACCTATGTGATATGTGCATACATAGCCCCGTGGCAAAGGTCACACGTGGATGATAGGGACACGTTGTGATTTTCCATTTTCCCAGTGAGTGGTGTGCTTCTCTGTTGGTGAAGGCGTTGCTGTCTCAGCCTTCTTCTGTGTATTGCTTTAGGCCTGTGAAAAATGGCCACTGAGGTAGGTGACCCTTCATGCTCTTACACTGTAACATAATACAATAATGTGGAGGACTTCTGCGAAGTTACTGCTGTTACTTTTGCTGATACTGTTGTATCCACACTGATGCGATGCATTGTATCTTCATCTTGGTGATAATTCAGGGTGTTCTTCTCTAGCTTGATTGCAAGTCTTGAGCACTGCCTGTGATATGCATTTCCCTCTGTCTTTCTGAGGAGACCTGAGTTTAGATGCTGGTTTCAATTGCTTAAGTTATTTTCTCTTTACCTACTTCTCATGCAGGCCAAACACTCTCGCTGCCAATCCTTTTCCACAGGGGAGGGGAGGGTCCCTACTTCAGGCTACCTAACAGGTCAAGCAGGAATGCCTAGAATCTCCTGCATGTGAGGAAAATACGGACAGTTCAGAGGACTAGGGACTTTGATATGAAGGTTGCAGTGGGCATTAGGGTTCAGGGAAGTGCCTCCATTCCCTTTTTCCCTTCCCTCGCAGTGCCTTTGGAGCAGCATGGCAGGAGGACACAGGACAACAACGCACATCGACAGATGTGATATGAGCATACATGGCCCACTGGCAAGCGTCACACATGGATGATGGGGCCACGTTCTTTTTTTCCATTTTCCCAGTGAGTGGTGAGCTTGTCTATTGGTGAAGGCTTTGCTGCCTCAGCCTTCTTCTATGTATTGCCTTAGGCCTGTGAAAAATGGCCACTGAGGTAGGTGGCCCTTCACCCACTTATATTTTTACATGGTTCTATAATGTGGAGGACTCCTGCAAAGTCAGTGCTGTTACTTTTGCTGATGCTGTTGTGTCCTCACCGATGCGATGCATTGTATGCCCTCATCTTTGTCATAATTCAGGCTGTGCTCCTATAGCTTTTTTGCAAGTCTTGAGCACTGCCTGTGATACCCATTTCCCTCTGTCTTTCTCAGGAGGGCTGAACTGAGATCCTGGTTTCAATTGCTTAAGTTGTTTTCTCTTTACCTAATTCTCATGGAGGCCAAACATTTTTGCTGCCAATCCTTTTCCACAATTTGAGAACAGGAGTGGGTTTCCCTACTTCAGTCTACCTAACGTTAAGTTCAAGCAGGAATGTCAAGAATCTCCTGCATATGAGCAAAATACAGACAGTTCAGAGGACAAGGGTCTTTGATGTGAACGTTGCAATGGGCATTAGGGTTCAGGGAAGTGCACCTGTCCTTTTCTCCCTTTCTCACAGTACCTTTGGAGCAGCATACCTGGAGGACACCGGACAACAATGCACATCAACCGATGTGATATATGCATACATGGCCCACTGGCAAACGTCACACATGGATGATGGGGACAGGTTGTTATTTTCCATTTTCCCCGTGAGTGGTGGGGTTGTCTGTTGGTGAAGGCGTTGCTGCCTCAGCCTTCTTCTCTGTATTGCTTTAAACCTGTGAAAAATGGCCACAGAGGTAGGTGGCCTTTCTCCCTCTTATGTTGTTCCATAGTGCTATAATATGGAGGACTTCTGCAAAGTTACTGCTGTTACTTTTGCTGATGCTATTGTATCCTCATCGATACGCTGTATACCCTCATCTTGTTCATAATCCAGGGTGTTCTCTTGTAGTTTTATTGGCATTCTGGACACTGCCTGTGATGTGCATTTCCTTCTGTGTTTCTCAGGAGGGCTGAGCTGAGGTTCTGGTTTCAACTGCTTAAGTTTCCTCTTTACCTTGTTCTCATGCCTGCCAATTATTTTGGCTGCCTGTCCCCTTTTATTTGTGATTGTAAAATTGGCAAGAGGCTTACTTAGCTTTCAAAAAGATTTGCATGGTTTGCAAAGAGGCAGAGGAAGAACTTACAAGTTTTCCAAAGTAAATATTCTAAAAAAAGGGAATTGTTAGGTCTATTCTTTTTTCACCAGGGAGATTCAAACTTTTATTTTTCATTTTACTTTGTATTTGCCCTTTCAATGTGCTGCCATGTGATACCAGTTCCCCCAATCTGCCCTTCACAATGATGACTTCTGTGTCCTTGCCCAAGCCAGGCATGTGCAGAAAAGTTCCTCATGTGGCACTTGTGCAAACAGGACCTCAAGGACAAATAATAAGTATGAATACTTGCCTATTTTCTAGCCTGTGCATGCTTTTACCCACACCAGTGTTTTTATGAAGCGTTCTTTATAACCAGTTGGAGTGGGGAATCAAACCATTAGCCTTGTTTACAGATGGCTTAAATTGACATGTTGATGTCAATGGTCTGTTGACAAGTGAGGCTGTACAATTTCTCTCATATCCTCCTGTCGTTGAGTCTTAAATGAGCAGAGGTTTGGTTTCCTGCAGTAGACAGACATTTACTTTTTGTATGACTTGTTATATCCATCACCTGATAGAATTTTTGGCTGTAGATGAGGACTCAGTTCCTGTCTTCTGGATATTTAGTGCACGGGCCTCTCCAAAAGGTTTGAAAGAATGTGCAAAATGTGTGCACTCCTATACAGTTTGAATCAGTTCTTCCAGATCCCTCTGGATTTGAGTTTGTCCTCTCAGCCCATTGTGCTGACTCCAGTCATGCAGTATATGGATTGCTGACAGCTGCCAGGGTGGCCACCTAACAGTTTAGATTTGTGTTGGTCTTCTAAGCTTTCTTTGTACCTTCGTATTCACATGCAAACCTAGTGTGCTGCTGCTTAATTTGAGAAAAGAATAGCAGTGGGCTGTGGTCAGTGAATCCTAGTGGGATTCATGGATTTTCCCGGTCTTCCATCAGTCAGACACGATGCCTTACAGAATGATAGAAGGGTCTGTTATAGACTCCACTCCAGTGTCAGCTTGGACTACTAGTTTTGCAGTCAACATGCTGATCTACAGGATATGGAATATAATTTAAGCCAGAAACCAAGCACCTGTGCTTCTCTAAAGTCCAGAAGTGGTGGATCTGGGCACCTGGGGTTAGAGGTAAACATAGAACTTTTTATGATTACAGATGAGTGCTCCTCACCAAATGTTTTTAGATTTTAGAACTCAAGGAAAGGAGAATGCTTCTCCATGGGAAATAGGTAATGCCATTACTGCTTCCATATTTTTTCTTTTTTTGCCTTGATTCTTCAATTTACATGTAGTATTTTACATTGGCAGTGTTTAAGGTTAACGTTTAGTCCATAGGTTTTTGAATTTCATCAAATCACAACAGTTCTACAGAAGCCATGCACTTCATCTGGAGGACTTTGTCTCAAGGAATGGCCCCATGACACCAGCTATTTATACATACGAACAGGAATTGACTTTGGGATTGACTTGGACTTTGGTTGTTTTCATTGTTTATGATATGTGCTTTAGTACTTACTCAAGAGATGGTTTTAAATATTTTACATATGGGGAGAGGTCAAAACATGTATGTACTGTATCTATGTCCTGGGGTGGAAGGCAGCAGTCTCAGGCTGAGGTCTTCCTGAGTCTTGGTCTGTCCAGGAAGCAGCTTTTCTCTGAGACCTTTTACTACACCCTTCTGTTTCCTATGTGACTGGCCATAGCTATTTGGTTTGGTACCTTTCACCTCACACTAGTTGAGCCAGTCATGCTGTTGGGGTCTAGAGTCTGAAATTAGACTTAAGAACGAGTGACAGCCTGTTAAGTCTCGTTAATACCCTTTCATTACAGATAATGTAATTTAGAAGTCCTGCTGTTGAGTTCACCTGAATCGGCCTCATTTCTGTGTTTTCAAAGTGTGTTTCTCACTTTGGTTTCTAGCATTTTGTAAAATATTTGTGTTCTTCCAATAAAATGTTTGAGAAGATTCCACTTGTAGATTTTTATTATTCACAATGAATGCCAGTATAGCTCTGCCATGTGCATCATTGCATGAACCAGGGAAGAGCTCTGAGCTCTATAATCTGATACATTGAGGACAGGGGCTTCATGGTAAGAGTGTGAGGTCTTCTGGCCACGATGGAAGTTCTCATCTTTGTCTAGGGCAGTATTCTCCTAAAGATAGTAGGTGATCTAATACCTCCTTAGGAGAACTGATCCTTTTGACCACTTCATGAAGGACACAAACACATATCTGGAGATTGTGAGGGTGTTGGAGGAATATCCTGATACTGCCAAGGTGAGGCAGAAGGCAAGATGACCGGTATGTCAGCAGAAGATTGTTGCAAAAAGTCATGAGGACCACAGCTGGAAACAGAAAACACACAGTTAATTCCTGGTAAACCCTGCATTAGAATCTTGGTCTTTTGTGTCTGAGGCATCTTTCATTACACTACACCACTAGGTCTTATAAAGGCTTTGTAATAGCAGAATTAAGTTAAATGGGTAGAAGTTTTTTGGCATTGTTTGTTCTTTAAACATATCAGGCTGAGCACGGTGGCTCACGCCTGTAATACCAGCACTTTGGGAGGCCGAGGTGGGTGGATCACCTGAGGTCAGGAGTTCGAGACCAGCCTGGCCAACATAGTGAAACCCCATCTCTACTAAAAATACAAAAATGAGCCTGGCATGGTGGCGGGCGCCTGTAATCCCAGCTACTCGGGAGGCTGAGACAGAAGAATTGCTTGGACTCAGGAGGCAGAGGTTGCAGTGAGCAAAGATGGCGCCACTGCACTCTAGCCTGAGTGACAGAGCAAGACTCAGTCTCAAAAAATAAAAAATAAATAAAAATAAACATATCAGTACAGTTTCTATTGCTTGTAAAAAATTTCCAATTAACTAAAATTACCTACCTTCTGTGCAGCTTACCTTGATTTAAACACTTCATCAAATAACTTTATCGTTGTGATCATTAAAATCTGCACCCTTTCCTATCAAAACAAGAAGAAAAGAAACTGCCCCCACAGAAAAGGAGAACAAGACCATTGCAAACAGTCTGTCCTGCCTATAGATGTGCCACACTGGGTGGTTGGGCACAGCTCTCTTCTTGGGATTTCATAGTGATCTTAAACTGAAAAGCAGGTTTCAGAAACTCTATTATTTCCATTCAGTGTAGAGGGGCCCAGGCTGCAGTGTCTCACCTCCTGTTGGGGGTTTTACTAGTATACTAAGCCCAAATCACTTCTTCTCCAATTGCAGCTGAAACTTGATTGATATGCCTTTTATTACCCTCTCTTGTGTTACAGAATGAGTCTCACATTAGGCTGTGAACCACTCCCAGCCAGCTACTCTTGCCCATGCCTCCAAATGTGTGCCGCTCTTCCCAGAGATTATCTGAAATGTTGTTCTGGGCAGTGGGGAGTTTGAAAGGGCCTGAAGGATTAGGGAGCAGATGGCCAGTGACGTTCAAGTTATTACCATCAACCAAATTCCCTTCTAGCACTGTCTCAGCCGATGGTGGCCAGTCTATAAAAGCTTGTGATGAGCATCCAGTAATGAATCTTGCTCTGCTACCCAGGCTGGAGTGCAGTGGTGCAATAGTAGCTCACTGCAGCCTCCAACTCCTGGGGTCAAGTGATTCTCTTGCCTCAGCCTCTCGGTTAGCTGGAACTACAAGCACGCACTACCACGCCCAGCTGATTTTTTTCTTTTTTGTAAAGACGGGAGTCTTGCTATATTGCCCAGGCTGGACTCAAACCCCTGGCCTCAAACAATCCTCCTGCCTCAGCCTCCCAAAGTGCTGAGATTACAGGTGTGAGCCACTGCCACTCAGCCCAGATAAAGCTTTCAATGCCCAGTTGCACTGGCCCCCAGATAGTGGAGGGTCATTGGCCAAGTGCATGTCGTCTTCCCTCATTTTTTCATTGTACGAGGGAATGTGTGAGTTAAGATGAACATTGTCTCAGAAAGCCAGGGACACACTGAGACAGGAATTGCTGCTGCTGGAGGTTCCCTGAGCTATCACCATCCATAGACTAGGGAGTATCTAAGGCTGGTTCACCCTACCATCCTAACTCCCCAGAGAAACTGTAAGTGATGATGAGGAGCCTAGATGGAGAGGGGCAATGTCTGGGGAAAGAGACATTATATGAGGGCAAGATGTGGTCAATGCCTTTAAGGAAGAAATAGAACCTACAGGGTAAGAAACTAAAGAAAAATTTGGTGAGATTCGGGGGATGCTTCTCACATGTATTTTTAACTGAGGATTAGTAATATAATAAAATAAATACATAAACAAACAGCAAAATCACAAATCATCAAGTTTCCTAGTGTAATAGCTACAACAGCCCAGTTACTACCTCTGACAGACCCTGTGCTGAGCATTAGTCTGTATCATCTTTCTTCATGCTTATAGTAATCTGGGCAGCCAGGCCCTATATGTATGTCTCAGAGAAGTCAAGTCACTTGCTCAAGGACATACTGTTAGTAAGCTACAGAGGCAGGATTAAAGCCCAGACATGTGTGATTCTATACCTTGTTTGATCTTAATCCCACAGCACCCTAGAATGGACAAGGGCTGGTCAACAGATATTCATTAAAGAAAATTTGAAAACAGATTATTAGAAAAAAATAGCATTATTCTTACCATATAAACTGAAAGTTTATATCTTGTTTTATTATCATCTAGTCCTTCTTTTCCATATATATTTATAACTCTATTGTGTTTGCAATGGATTTTCCATTGCTTTGACTTAATTTATATGCATTACCTTATTACTTCATTTTTTGTAACCTGTGTTTTCATTTGTTTTTCAAAACAACTGTGTTCCTTTTTATTACAAAACTGTTCTCTATCTTATTGCAAAGGACTTGTCAATTCATAATGGCACAAAGGAGAGAATAACAAGTTATGCAGTAATGTCACTCGTCAGAGATAATTGCTTCAATTTTTTTCTTTTAGTTGCAAAGACACAATGAGCAGAAGAGTAAGCAGCAGTTATTCCAGTCGGGGTTGGGTGCATCTGTGGAAAGGTGTGCCAAACGGACCCGTTTCTCCCTCAGAGAACGTTTCTTCCTGTTGTGTGGCCCCTTCTGTCTCCCGGTTTCTGCCTAAGACAGTTGGGCTTAGAATTGTCACTATAGTCTGGGGTAGAGTGGATTCTAGGCAGCTGGGGGCAGCCGTAGGGCATCGTCCCCCTAAAGGCTGTGTCAGAGGGTGGAGGCAAAGAAAAATGTCTCTTTTTTGTCCCCATTTGGGCCCTATTTCAGGTCAGTGGGTATGATTTTGCCATTTGCTTTTAGTTTTTCACCAATGTCACAAAATTATATTACCACTCTGATCTTTTTATATTCCTAAGCATCACCGGAAATGCATGGTTGTGGAGGCGAGTCCATGGGGCTGCATGTGGGCTTGGCCGTGGGCGTGGCCTGAGTGCTTGCGCGGGCTCCGCCCCCAAGGCGCGATGGTCACCAGTGCGCAAGCTCAGAACGGGGCCGGGCCGCGGCTGTGAGAACGCGGCGGCGGGACTAACTCCCTTGAGGAGGCGGGGTCGGAATCAGAAAGGTGGGGCCAAGATTCCCAAGGCAGGCACGGGCGAGGGGCGGTGCGCGGGGAGGAGCCCAGAACAGTTTGCGGTGTGAGGGGAGATGCAGCCTGCTGCCCAAAGAGAGCAGAGGACACGTGTTCTGGAAGTTGATGCGGCCTCCTGCCGCACCCCTCCCCTGACCTAACTCCTCAGCTGTAGCGTGTCCCTTTACTGACTCTCAGCTGTGGACGCCACTGGAGTGAGGTTCTGTGAACACATTTTCTTCCTCCTTCATGCATCTCTCAGCCAGATTATTGGCTCCCTGGCCGCAGATGTGGTTACTTTGAAACATTGATAGGAAAGCCCCAAATACTAGCATACATCCAGAGCAGCACATTCAAAGAGTAATGCACCATGAACAGTTAATAGAAGGTGGGTTAAATGTTCAGAAATCTATTAATTTGCTATATTAAGACACTAAATTAAAATAATTATAGGACATCTTCAGAGATGTTGAAAATATAAAAATAAGAGGGATTTTATTATTTTACCAGAAAGATTTGCTTTTAATGTTTTACCAACACCACAAAATTGAATTGCCACTCTGATCATTACATTACTTTCTTTAACGTCATAATCACATACATGCACATAATACACCATTTACTTAGGGCAGTCAATTTTAATGACACTCACTTCGATTTCTTTCATGAATCATGTGTTTTTATGAGATACTACTGTGTGTCAACCCCCCTTGGATGCCCAAAACAGCTCAGCCCAAAGAGGATGTGGTTCGAATTTAAAATACATAATTTAATCATGGATTTAGAGTTAGGATTTTAAGTAGGACTCTTACTAATTTTTTATATACATGCATACTACATATATATACATATAATATTGGAACATGTAAGAGAAGCTTAGTTTCACTGTTATCGGTTTGCTTTTTTAAAATTATTATTATCTATTTTTTATTTTTTGAGATGGAGTCTCACTCTACTGCCCAGGCTGGAGTGTAGTGGCACAATCTCGGCTCACTGCAGCCTCTGCCTCCCAGGTTCAAGCAGTCCTCCTGTCTCAACTTCCCGAGTAGCTGGGATTACAGGCACATGCCACCATGCCCGGCTAATTTTTTTATTTTTAGTAGAGACAAGGTTTTGCCATGTTGACCAGGCTGGTCTCGAACTCCTGACCTCAGGTGATCCGCCTGCCTCGGCCTCCCAAAGTGTTGAGATTACAGGCATGAGGCATCATGCCCAGCCTGCTTTTTTAAATAAATAGAATGATTCAATAGTCATGATGGATTTATCAAGACTGATATTTTTCATCTCCCAAATCTACACTTCCTCTGTCTTCCCCAGCTTGGTAAATGGCAACTCTTCCCTTTCCGTTGCTGAAGCTAAAGGCCTTGCTGTCACCCTTGAATCCTCTGTTTCTTTCATGCCCCACATTAACTCAAGTCTACCTTCAACATACAACCAGAATCCGACCACTTCCTGGCACCTCCACTGTTATGACCTCTGTCCAAAACATCTTTACAGCTCTCCTGGATTACTCTAATATTCTCTTAACTAGCCTATCTAATTCTTCATTTGCTTGATAATGGCCAGTTCTTGTAAATATCTTTTGTTGAACATATGTACATGTTTCAGTTGGGTAAAGAACTTGGAATTACGTTGTTGCATCACAGGGGATGCTTATGTTTAACTTTACTAGATAATGCCAAACAGGTTTCCCATTTGGTTGGACCAATTTACATTCTCACCAGCAGTGCAAATTCATAGCAACAGCAAGGAAAGTAATTGTATGAAGAGAGAAAACACGACCCCAATCCCACCCCATTAATGCATCAAGTACATTTATTTTTTTCTCACCTCTTTTTATGTGGAACATACCTTCTTCATGCCATTTGAATGACACAGTAGCTTCTAGAAGATCTGTGTACATGTCACTATTGGCAGTAGACTATGAGGCTTCAGTGGGATATGGCACCAACACCGGCCCACAAGACACAGCAGATGGGGTCTTGTGGGCCAAGATGAATAGAGCTGCCTTTCATGGGATGTGAGGAACAAGGTGTGGTTCAGGAAAGGCAAAGCCTGGGCAAACTGCTCTTTCCTGCTTCTAGGCCCTATTTGCCAGTGCATTTATACCATGGAGTTATGGTGAGTGTGAACACACAAGAGAGTTTGACAAGGAGACAGAATTCAGAAAATGGCAATGGGCAGCCTTGAAGATGTGTGTTGGAGAGGGCACAGACCCACCTCTGCACCCTGCTTCCCTGAGGGTGGCTTGTGGACTGCTTGTTTGAACGTGGGATTCAGCAGCTTTTCTCTGCCTCTTGGAAAACAGTCCCTGACCAGCTGCCAGCAATGCGGGGCCCTGGGGAGCCAGGGCCTAGAGCAATTGATCCTGTGTGTCAGATGGAGATGGTAACTCAGTATTTACCAGGTGAGCTTTGCAGGTGGGCGGGAGTGGGGCGGGGCAGTGGGAGGATCTGCCTAGCCTCACCTAGTGCTCAGTAGTTCTGGTTGTGGTACGGTTCACAGGCCTCTATATGTTTCAGGCTTCCAGGAAATTTAGGCTTTCAGCCTTCTCTGTATGGGTAGAGAATGAAAGCTTCAAAGCCTTTTGAATAGGCTCAGAACTCCCAAAATGTCTCCACTACCACATTCTATAAGGTCAAAGCAAGTCACAGCCCAGCCCAGATTCATGGGGGTGGAGAAAAAGACTCCACTTCTTGAAGGAAGGAGTGGCAAAGTCACAGTGCAAAGAGCTGAGCATCCAGGGATGAGATGAACTGCTGTGGCCTGCGTTGGAATCAGCCTACTACTTTATGTGTATGGAAATGTGAACCAATACTTAGAGCAGTACCTTATGAAAGGGCAGTGGCCAATATATAGGAACAAAGTCTGTATTTGAGATAGACGCTTACCCAGGAGTGTGAATCTCTTCTAATCTACTGGTGTGAACATCAAATCAAAATGTGGGTCTAAAGGAACCATCTCTGGGTTTGCAAGGGGTTGGAATTTCAGCTCACTCTTCCCTCTCTTTACCCTAAGAAGAACTGAAAATAAAGTGATATCTTCTGTCTGTCTCCAGGAGAGTAGAAGGCAAAATAAACATCTGTCTAGGCCACAATTTAAATGTTGCGCAGAGTTCAGAGGTGAGACTGTGATCTGGATAGCATTCTGAGAAGGTCCAGAGTGTTAGTTTCTGTTTTGGTTCTTATCTTAATAAAAAAGGACAAACCACCAAAAATGTTAGAAACCATAGTAGTATTTTGTTCTTTGACAATATATTTCATTAGGGGTGCTAAGGACACTTTGAAAATGCATCCCTGTAAGGTTGTTCTGTGCTGTTTTCCCCATGGAAAATTCCTTAATATCGTGTACAATGATTCATCAAAATAAAATGTTTACTTAGAATCTTTGGATGTAGACTCACAGTGGTCCTGAATATATCCTAGCCTAGGTATTCTCAACTATGACCTGAGGAACACTGAGCCTCAGCTGTTGGTAGGTGTTCCTTCTATAGTCAAACCCCTCTGTGAATGGCACATTAGATAAATACCTATTGGAGATCTGCACTGTACTTTAGAATATTAAAGGCTTCCAGAAGCGCTGGAATGAGGAAATTTGGTTGCTGTTTGTCTTTGTCTGTTTGTGTTGCTATAAAGGACTACGGAGACTGGGTAATTTTTAAAGAAAAGTTTATTTGGCTCACAGTCCTGCAGGCTGTACAAGAAGCATGGCACCAGCATCTGCCAGCATCTGCCTTCTGGTGAGGGCTCCAGGGAGCTTCCACTCATGGCAGAAGGCAAAGGAGAGCTGGTGCGTGGAGATCACATGACAGGAGAGGAGGCAAGAGAGAGAGAGGAGGAGGTGCCAGCCTCTTGTCAACAACCAGTTCTAGCGGGAACTAAGAGTGAGAGCTCACTCACTCCCGTGAGAATGGCGCCAAGCCATTTATGAGGGATCCAGCTCCATGACCCAAACACCTCCCACCAGGCCCCACCTCTAACACTGAGGATTAAATTTCAGCATGAGACCTAGAGGGGCCAAAGAAACCATATCCAAACCATAGCACCATTGTTTTTTGTTTTTTGTTTTTTTTTTTTTTTTTTGAGGCGGAGTCTCTCTCCGTTGCCCAGGCTGGAGCGCAGTGGCCGGATCTCAGCTCATTGCAACCTCCGCCTCCCAGATTTACGCCATTCTCCTGCCTCAGCCTCCCGAGTAGCTGGGACTATAGGCGCCCGCCACCTCGCCCGGCTAGTTTTTTGTATTTTTTAGTAGAGACGGGGTTTCACCGTGTTAGCCAGGATGGTCTCGATCTCCTGACCTCGTGATCCGCCCGTCTCGGCCTCCCAAAGTGCTGGGATTACAGGCTTGAGCCACCGCGCCCGGCCAGCACCATTGTTAAAGGAGTACCTGTTAACATCTATGTCACAGATTCCGTACCTGGGGAGGGCTTGGGAAGCACCTGTGAAATGTTTTTTGTTTTGTACATGTGTCCAGGCTGTGACTCTGCTCCACACCTCCTTCTGAATCAGAATATCTAGAGTGAAGCATGGGGGTATGTATATTTTCAAGGATCATGGATCATTCTGAAGAGCGACTCTAATTACAAACCATTAAAGGCATGCATGTTTTGTGGAGCTGAGTTTGGAAACTATGGGTCTAAGACAACGTTCTCATTTTGCTGGCAAGGACATTGAGATCCCAGAAGGGGAAATGACTTGCCCATGTATGGATAGAACAAATAATCTAATCTTTGAACCCTTTTCCCCGTTATATAAATGGACTCTAGATGGCAGTCTATTTCTTGGTTTTAGTCTGTGCCTGCACAAGCAGAAACACTGAGCAATTTATTGGATGAATTTGAACGTGGCAGTGCAATGGTTTAATCAAGTGAGTGTCTTATCACTCTACAAACATGTTCTTTCTGTGGAGCCTATTGTGACCAAGAAGGCAATAACTCTGTCCACAGCAGCTTCCCCTGGAAAACCAACCAGAAGCCAACCCTGCTAGCCACCTTGATCTCGGACTTCTAGACTCCAGAACTGTGAGAAAATCAATGTCTGTTGTTTAAGCCACCCACTCTGTAGTATTTTGTTATGGCAGCCTAAGCCGACTAACACACATGCAAGGATCTCTGGCTATGGATAATTAGCTTTGCAGTTCCCAGAAATGAAATCTACCAAAATGATTCTCTGGTTTAGCCAACAGAGGTGCCTGGCATTTGAGTCATCACACTAGCCTAGCAGCCAGAAGGATAGCTCACGTACAAGTCCCAGGCATGAGCCATTAATTAAACAGACCCAGAGCCTCTAGAATGAGGGAGGATCAGGAGAACCTGAGTAAGAAATCTGTTACAACACTTGTGAATCTCCCCCTTGATCTTCCCCCAAAAGCACTTGTACCTCATTGATCTTAGCAACTTACAGTGGACAGGATAGCCCCAAACCTTTAGAAATGAACTGGGGCTGGGCACGGTGGCTCATGCCTATAATCCCAGCACTTTAGGAGGCCAAGGTGGGTGGATCACCTGAGGTCAGGAGTTTGAGACCAGCCTGGACAACACAGCGAAACCCCACCTCTACTAAAAATACAAAAATTAGCTGGGCACAGTGGCCACACCTGTAATCCCAGCTACTCAGGAGGCTGAAGCAGGAGAATCAAACCCGGGAGGCAGAGGTTGCAGCGAGCCATGATCACTCCATTGCACTCCAGCCTGGGCAACAGAGTGAAACCGTGCCCCCACTCCCCACAAAAAAAGAAAGAAATGAATTGGAAGCTGACTTTAAGTTAATGTTAAAGCCAATGGACCAGAGCACTCCTGCAGTAGTGCCTACCTCAGAGTGAAGGGAGCATTTATGGAGGTTAGGGGAAACTGAAGCTTTTCTCTGAGTCTGCCCACCAGTAAGCTGAGTGAGACCCTAAACCCCTCCTCTGGGATTATTCCACCACCGCATGGACATGCTCAGCATCAGTCAGCATCCACACATTGCTTCCAGATGGAGTGTTCCTCATCTGGCTAGTGGCTATGGGGGCTGCCCTGAGGTTCTGTTGCTTCCTCTAACTTCTGTGCTGCAACACATGGTATCATGGAAAACACGATAGTTATCTTCTGCACCCTTTGAGGAATGCAGAGTGAAGGCATGGAATGGGAGGTTCCCCCATCCTTTTCTTTCTAGTTCCACTATATCATGTTCCATATTCACCCTACTGTACAGGCAAACCTCCTGACTTCAGAAATCTTCAGGCAGAAACAGATGCTAGTCTCCGATATATGGCCACATGGGTTACCTGGACCCTGGAGAAAGGGGTTGTAAGGGTAAGCAGGGGGAAAATGGAAGCTACGAGAGCTCCCCCTCCTCATCAACAGAGGAAATAAATGCAATAGCATATTCTTGTGGGAATTTCAGGGATTTTTGCCACTATTCAAGACTTGGAAAATGCAGATGTTATTCCTGCCACATGTAGTTAGTGTGAATCCACAGCTAAAACAAGGCTCTCCAGCTGGTGTAGGTTACCGTGCTAGTAGGTCTGCCCCTTGACCCTTATCATCTAGCAGATCCAATGGTACCCAAGATGTTTGGAGTAAATCATAATGCTATATGGGTTTAACAAACAGAAATTCTACAAATAAAGAAAAAAAAGAATGCCATTTGGAGCCTGTGGCAAGCCCTGGTAGGAGATTCACCGTGGAGGCTGCTAGGATGCAATATATACTATAAACCAGCAACCAATATATAGAGCTATTCCTTCCACTGCCAAGATTAGCAAGTCTGGGAGCAGAGGAGTGGAAATAAAGGTGACGTCTCTCATAATTACACCTGACCCATTGCAACAGTTTTGCTTCCCGTACCTACAACTCTGATCTCTACTAGATTAGAGGTTTAAATTTCTTAAGAAGAAACACTTTTAGTAGTCTAAGACAAAACAATGGTTTCACTGAATTTGAAGCCACTCTTAGCTCCCCAGAACCATGCAAAAAAAGGTGATTTTGTTGTTTCTGCTATAGAATGATGACAGAGAGTAATATGGATGATTCTCAGGGCATCCTCTAAGGTATCTTTTTATACTACAATCCTGAGGGGTGCATGACATAATACTGCAACCCTACAAAGGACTCCCAAGGGCTCAGACTCCTTAGGAATGAAGGACTGAGCCTCCCCAGTGGCTAAAGCAAAGGGAATGTGGAATTGATAGAGAAATCATAAGTAACAGAACCACCACATGGCTATGTACAGAAATGAAGACCCTACCCTCTACATATATTTCCCTGTTTATTGTCTTCCTTTTTTTTTTTTTTGAAACTTTTCTCACCTCTTCTTTCTTTAGTATTATAAATAGGATAGAGTGGTGATGGTGAATTCGCCATTTAGATCATGGAATTATAGAATATCAAATTGGGATAATGGCAGAACTAGAAAAAGAAAAGACATCACTGGGAGAACGTGAACTATAAACAGAGGCCCCAGGACTTCACCTCTGACTATGGTAGCTGGAAATGTTTGTATGTGTCACCTCTCTCTTGGTTGCATGTGGATTAATTAAATTATGACAAGAGGGAGCGTTTTTGGCATCATATGAATGGGAGAAGGGTGTTTATACATGCTGGGAATACAAGGAATGAAAAGTAATTACTGTCTATGTTACTTTTTTTTTTTTCCTACCTAACATCTTCTCTTTGGGGGAACTGCTAAAAATCACCGGGATTCACTTCTCCAGAACAAAGGAGTACTTGGAGGATAAATACAGGTGATAGACAGACATTACTACCCAGTAAAGCCCCAAATATTGGATATCCTTATTTGTCCTGGAGCCTCTGCCTGTTAAGAATTTGATTACTTTGCCCAGAATCATTTAGATTATTTGGCTCAACAAAACTTGGCTTATGAACTGCACCTCTAAGTTCCTAAGCATGTTTCAGGAAAGGTTTGAAACAAAGGTATTAGATTTGCACTAAAACTACTCAAATTGGGGACTTGTGGTAAGCCATGCCTTGGAAGACAGGATGTTTATAACTCTCTGACCACTCCCACCCCTATATTGGGAGATGAGGGTTCTAAAAACAGTGTCTCTGAGTTTCTGGAAAAGGAGATCAATGCCAGTAGTCATTCAGGTGACCAGTATCTGTCTGAGTCTGAATGTAGTTACAAAACTGCACCCAAGGAGGAGGTCAAGGATGGCAACAGAAAGCCCAGGCTGCAGATGGGTCTGAGGGAAGTCCGGGGCCTGAAACCTGCATCTCTGCCTGTAAAGCCAGAAGTCTGGGAGTATCAGGAGAGGACCTAGAGGAAAGGAAACAGGAAATTATAAAGAATCAGGGTAGAACAGGAATTTGCCTTTGATCTGGCATATAAGAGAGGAGATCCCTCCCATTTGGTGCTTTAAGAGAATTGTACCTTTGTGAACGTCTGAGTTAAAAGATAGTTTCTGTTGCTCAGAAGCGTGTTAGTAGTTCTCAAGAGAATTTCAGTTAACTTTACAGTTAAATCTATGCCAAAAGTTGCCAGAGATATTCAGCTCATGAAAGCCCAGCAATCACAAAAGAGAGCAGGTTGATAAATCAGAGGATGCTGTAGTTTCACTGGCTGTCTTGCCTTTTTTGCGGGGAAGGTGGGACAGCAGTACTGTAGTATGAGAGAAATTACCTGCAGTGAAGTGGAGGAAATGATTTGAAAAGTGAAACATAAAGCCAAAAAGCCTGTACTATTTGCAAGTTAAAATTTTAAACTGGGAGTAACTTTAGAAATGTGTATATTTTAACATGTTCTGTTAATGGGCAAAAAGTTGTGTTTTCTGAGGAAAATGTGACATTTAATTATTTACAATTTCCACATTAAACCCAATTTGATTTGAGTTCCTTTTATAAAGAATGCTTTTGATGTTTCATTAAAAATAATTTCTTTTGTTAGAATTCCCATCCTTGAACGGGCGTGGAGGCTCATGCCTGTAATCCCAACACTTTGGGAGGCCAAGGTGGGCAGATGGCTTGAGGCCAGGAGTTCGAGACCAGCCTGGGCAACATGACAAAACCCCGTCTCTACAAAAAAAATACAAAAATTAGCTGGGCATGGTGGCATGTGCCTGTAGTCCCAGCTACTCAGGAGGCTGAAGTGGGAGGATCGCCTGAGCCCGGGAAGCAGAGGTTGTAGTGAGCTGAGACTGCACCACTGTACTCCAGCCTGGGCAACAGAGTGAGACCCTGTCTAAAAAAAAAAAAAAAAAAAAATTCCCATCCTCTTTTTTAAGTGACTCTGAGTTCCATCAGTTCTCCATAGTGTAGTGGTGCAGCGGCTCGGGAGTGCTGAAATGACACTACAGGAATGGAGTGTCTAGCCCTGGTTCCACAAATTCCAGGATCCATGGCATCCACTTGTATCATGAATTTTACGAGAAAACTTTAAAGGATGCCTTCCGATTTATTTTTTTCTTTCTTTTTTTTTTTTTTTTTGTTTGTTTGTTTGTTTTTGTTTTTTGGGATTTTTTTGGTTTGTGTTTTTTTTTTTTTTTTCTTTTTGAGACAGAGTCTCGCTCTGTCACCCAGACTGGAGTGCAGTGGCGTAATCTCGGCTCACTGCAACCTCCGCCTCCCGGGTTCAAGCGATTCTCCTACCTCAGCCTCCCAAGTAGCTGGGACTACAGACATGCACTACCATGCACAGCTAATTTTTTTTTTTTTTTTTTTTTTTGTATTTTCAGTGGAGATGGGGCTTCACCATGCTGGCCAGGCTGCTCTCGAACTCCTGATCTTGCGATCCACTCACCTCAGCCTCCCAAAGTGCTGGGATTACAGGTGTGAGCCACCGTGCCCAGCCCCAATTTCTTAAATAATAAAAATAAGATTAAAATTAGTCATGCAATGAATGTCTCATATTAGTAGGAAGAATAATATTGTTTGCAATATTTTATCACTCTGCCACTATACTTCTCTGTGTTTCTCTCTTCTCTTGAAAATTGTTAACAATAGTCCCTATCTCAGGGTTGTTGTGAGGATTAAATGATGTATATAGGCCAAGCGTGGTGGCTCACGCCTGTAATCCCAGCACTTTGGGAGGCTGAGGTGGGTGGATCATCTGAGGTCGGGAGTTCGAGACTAGCCTGGCCAACATGGTGAAATCCCGTCTCCACTAATAGTACAAAAATTAACCAGGTATGGTAGTGCACACTTGTAATCCCAGCTACTTGGGAGGCTAATGCAGGAGAATCGCTTGAATCGGGAGGCGGAGGTTGCAGTGAGCCGAGATCGCGCCATTGCACTCCAGCCTGGGCGAGACTCTTCTCAAAAAAAAAAAAAAAAAAAAAAGATGTATATAAAATGCTTGGAACATTGTATGGCATATTGTAAGTGTGCACTGTTTCCATTTATTATTTCTCTATAACTGAGTTGAGTATATGAATATATTATATAATATACATGTATCACTCTTTGACTCAATCACTTGAATCATTGATTAGGTGACTTCACATTTATTAAATTCATTCCACATCAGTAAAATATAATTCCTTATCATTTTAATGGCCACATAGTATTCTATTATACAGGTGTGCTACTTTTATTTAACCAGCTCCTACTGTTGGATGTAGGAGTTCATTTCCACTGTTCTGCTATTATATTTTTCTTTCTTTTTAAAAAAATTTTACATTAGTTTCTTAATTTGACCCCAGGTGAACTCATGTTTTGCTCTTATGATCAACACTAAGATGTAAGATCATATAAACATCACTGGGCCCCTGTCCGATTTTTTTTTTTTGAGACAGGGTGTGGCTCTGTCACCCAGGCTGGAGTGCAATGGTGCGATCTTGGCTCACTACCACCTCCACCTCCCTGGCTCAAACCATCCTCCCACATCAGCCTCTTGAGTAGGTGGGACTACAGACACGTGCCACCATGCCCAGCTAATTTTTGTATTTTTATTAGTAACAGGGTTTTGCCATGTTGCTCAGGCTGGTCTTGAACGATCTGCCCGCCTCAGCCTCCCAAAGTGCTGGGATTTCAGGCGTAAGCCACCGTGCCCAGCCTTCAATCTTTAAGTTTTGAAAATTAATCACATATTTATTGTTTAATTTTTATCTTAACGATGACATTCCACAGGTTTGCTCATGAAAAGTTTCATGGTGTGAAGAAGCTCTGGGCTACATGAAGACTATTGGCCTTTCTTATTTTTATGTTTATTTATTTATTTATTTATTTGAGACAGTGTCTTGCTCTGTTGCCCAGGCTGGAATGCAATGGTGCAATCTCGGCTCACTGCAACCTCCACCTCCCTGGTTCACGTGATTCTCCTGCCTCAGCCTCCCAAGTAGCTGTGATAACAGGTGCCCGCCACCATGCCTGGCTAATATTTTGTGTTTTCAGTAGAGACGGGGTTTCACCATGTTGGCCAGGCTGGTCTCTAACTCCTGACCTTAGGTGATCCGCCCGCCTTGGCCTCCCAAAGTGCTGGGATTACAGGTGTGAGCCACCCCGCCCGGCCATTTTTTAGTTTTAAAGCATTTCCATATGGCCTGTGGTCTGTTTGGAAACGAGACATTTACAAAGTCAAGGAAATCATAGTTTGTGTGATCACCCAGGAACCTTGTAGGATATACAGATACTACTGAAGAAAGATAGGAAGGCACTTATTTTTAACTCGGAGTCCACCTGATACTCTTAGCACTGCCCTCCAAATTTCATTCTAAGTGCAATAAATTCATTTTAATATCTTAATTTTTAATCGAAGCAAAAGCAATACATGTGTATAGTTTTAAAAAATCAAACAGTAGAAAAAAGACATAGAATGAAAAGTAATAAAACTGTCCCTCCTTCTCAACTCTTGCATCCCCAAATCAGAAACACAAACTTTTACACATGCTTGTTTAGAGATTATACCCCTCTTTTTCAATAGCATGCCTTTATTACTATTTCTTGACTTGATGACATGAGGCATTTTCTGCTGACTTCCTGCCGCCCCCCTCAGCTCTCCTTCCCCCTGAATATAGTCATATCACTAATTTTTAACTCTTTTGTTGGCTACCTGGTTCAATGAATAGCAAAGTGGAATGCTCTAATTGGATTTTCTCATCACTGACTCCAGAGTCTTGATCCATGTGCCAATATTCAAACAGATTCCCTTTCTCACACTTTTAGCAACTGTTCAAAATCTGAGGTTGCTTCATATGTGAAACATGAGTTTCTTGCACAGTTTTTTAATGTTTTTCCCTGTAGTTTCTTTCTGTCATTTTTTTTTCCTTTGGGTCGAAGAAATGTCTGCCTTCCAGAACATGTTATTAATGTCCTCCAGCTTATTATTCAATCCATCTATTGCTTAGAGTTCATTCTATTCAATTGGGTCTATTCACTTCGATTCTAATTGGGAGCTTTGCCTGCTGTCTGAGCCATTCTTGTTCAGTTTATCTTTCCTTAGGTTTTTAGTTACCTTTCCCCGTTTTCCTTTTTTTTTTCTTATTGCATTCTGTGCCAATTGTCATTTCCTAAAGTTCGCGCTGTTTTGTTTTACGGATGCAAAAACTTCTCAGATATGTTTAAGGATTTTCAAATTTTTAAGCTGTATTCTGTTCCTTCCAATATTTACTTGAGAGTCAATTTTCATTCTGTCTTAGACGATTTTGGTTATATTGCAGGCTTTCCACAAATGCCGATTTTTTTTTTCTTTTTTTGCCACCCATTTATACTAAAAGATGAGGCAATGGAAAGAATGAGTGGCAAGTCTGCATGCAGGAGCGGAGTTGGTCGCTTTGCTCTAGGGTGGGTGAGCAGGTGGGTGGAAGTCAGCCATCCTGCCGAGGAGCCCCCAAATGCCACAAAGTTGGTGGCTCTAAATATATACCTGCAGGTGGACGTTGAGAATCACCGAGGCCAGGATGTAGAAGTAGAAGAAGTTCTTGCGCAGCCGCCAGGCCAGGTCGAAGAAGGTGAGCAGCGTGCGCGTGAGCGTCTTGCAGAAGGCGCCGTACGAGCCGCGGGTCCCCTGCGAGCGCGACAGCCGCGCCGCCAGGCCAGACAGGGCCGCCGCCGCCATGGACCTGATGCCGCCTCCAACATAGTGCCCAGAGCCTAAGACCTCCATCAGGCTCCGCTGACCCACCGACCGTGGGATAGAGGGATGGATGCGGGGAAATACGGGCGGGAGGCCTGCTGGGCGGCTGCTGATCCGAGCTGCGCTGCAAGGCGGAAGCCCTCCTTTCCCGGCAGGGCTCTGGCCCCAGCGGTCACTGGCGCCCTGCCAGGTTCCGCCCCGCCCCACGGGGTCCGCGTGGCCTAGAGTCAGTTTAGCCTGACTGTCCTGGCCCGGGCCCCAGAACTCCAGGAGGGGCAGGGCACGTGCTGACGTGGGAGACCTAGCTTCCTAACCCAGGCTGTCTTTTCTTTAATATTATGTTTAATTGTTAAGTTTTTTTCAGTTTTTAAGTTTTAACAAAAGCAACAGAAAACTTGCTCAAAACGATATAAAATGTCCTTCATAAGCATGATCTTGAGCAACTCAGAAGTACAAACCCATTTCCTGTTGTCTCAGATCCCTTTAGGAACGTTTTTCAATCCTCACCTCTGAGCTAGTACAAATATACAAAACCCACCACTTTTCTGGACTTTAAAATGTGTGCATTCTGCTTGAATAATTCAAGCAATACTTCTGTTTTTGTGTTAGATCCTTCGTATTCTTCTGATTGGAAAAGTCATTCAATCAAGTTTTTAGAAAGTTTCAAAGCAGAAATATGTAAAACAATAGAAAGCAAATTCCCTACACAGCTTCACTTTCCCCCCCACCCTTGCCACCAACTACTATTACGTTTACTGCATCTACTTCCCGACTTTATGTATTGACATATTGCTCTTACCTTTTCAAGAATGTACACCTACCTCACTCTCTTTGATGACTGAATAGTGGTCTATATATATATTGACTAATAATGGTCAATAATTTATTTAACCAGATCCCTATTGATGGACATTCTGAATGTTTCTAGTTTTTCATATGTCAAAAATTGTTTCAGTGACCATCATTGTACATATGAATTTACAAGTGGCAGAACAGTAGGAATAGTATGACCCCATCTTTATTTATGAAAATAATTACATATACAGATACATTTAGTGTCCAAAGCCAAAACATTTTACTAATACATGTGATTGATCAAAAAAGTTTAGAGATCAGGGCTCTATGTTACCTTGAGTGTTAACAATCTTAAATTTCTTTATTGCCAATATGATAGGTGATACAGTTCATTATTCTTCTAATTTGCATTCATTTAATTATCAGTGCAGTTGAGCAACTTTTCTAAATTTCTGAAGTTTTCAGTATTGTTTTTCTGATGGCTTGTAAAACATTAAACATTATAAATGTTTATTATGAGAAAAGTAAAATTCCTGGGCTCATAACCCCCAGAGAGAAAGACTGCTAATTTGTATATGTTTTTATCAATTGTTTGCATATATTTATAAGCACAAACATGTATACACACATAGATATATTTACAAATCGTAAAACAAAAATGGAATCAGATAGAACTATGCAGTCCAGGCGCGGGGGCTCACGCCTGTAATCCTAGCACTTTGGGAGGTTGAGGCAGGCAGATCACCTGAGGTCAGGAGTTCAAGACCAGCCTGGCCAGCATGGTGAAACCCCGTCTCTACTAAAAATACAAAAATTAGCTGGGTGTGGTGGCACTTGCCTGTGGTCCCAGCTACTCAGGAGGCTGATGCAGGAGAATCGCTTGAACCCATGGGTGGAGGTTGCAGTGAGCCGAGATCATGCCACTGCACTCCAGCCTGGGTGACAGAGCTATACCCCGTCTCAAAAGCAAACAAACAAACAAAAAACAAATAAAGCCAAACAAACAAAACAACATATACCCCCACCATTGTTTTTAAACATAATGATATGTCTTGCATATGTTCCCATGTTGATACTTTATTGGCTGTGTGTTATTCCTTATGGATGGCCAATAATTAACTGATCTCCTGTTGATGGATTTTTGGATGGTTTCAAATTTTTTGCAATCATAAGCAATTGTGAGATTAATATTTTGCATGCACATCATTTTACACCTTTCTGATATTTTCCAGGGATACATTCATAGAGGTGAATTCTTAGGTCAAAGGGTTTTCATGTAAGGATTTTGATACATATTGTCAAACTGCCTTCCACTAGCTTGTACTAATATATACATGAACATACCATCAGCGGTTCCTAACAATTAGCATTCACATTCTTTTAATCATTTGACATTCTGATAGGTGAAAAGGGTATCTCACTGTTGTTTTAATTTGCATGTTTTGATTACTAGCAATGTTGCTCCATTTTAGCCAATGTCTCATTAACAAGGCAAGTCACAGAGCAGATTCAAGAGAAAAGAAATAGATCCAAATATTAACATTTCATTTTTATGTGTATATAGCATTGCACATTTGTGTGAATGGAACCACTCTGTCAAAAGTTTTGCCATCTTACTGGGCACAGTGGTGGTTACCTGTAGTCCCAGCTTCTTGGGAGGCTGAGGTGAGAGAATTGCTTGAGCCCAGGAGTTTGAGACCAGCTTGGGCAACATAGCAAGACCCCCATCACTAAAAATAAATAAATAAGTAAATTAATTTTTTTAAAGTTTTGCAGTCTTAATTTTAATAGCTATTTCCAATTCCTCTGTAAAAAGTTGTACCAGGCTGGACGTGGTAGCTCACACCTGTAATCCCAGCACTCAGGAGGCCAAGACAGGAGGATCACTGGAGCCTTAGGAGTTCAAGAACAGCCTGGGTAACATAATGAGACCCTATCTCTACAAAAAAGTAAAAAATTAACTGGACATGGTGGCACAGGTCTGTAGTCCCAGCTACTCAGGAGGCTGAGGTGAGAGGATTGCTTGAGCCTGAGAGGCCAAGGCTGCAGTGAGGCATGATTGTGCCACTGCACCCCAGCCTGGGCAACAGAGCAAGACCTTGTCTCAAAATAAATTAAATGAAAAGTTATAACAATTCCCACTCCCTCAGGCAATTTACAAAACCGTTCATGTATCCATGCCCTCGCCCATATTATTATGTATTATTTTAATATAATGTAAAAGAAAATCATCATTCTTATTATTATTATTTGAGACAGAGTCTCGCTATGTTGCCCAGGCTGGAGTGCAGTGATGCGATCTTGGCTCACTGCAAGCTCTGCCTCCCGGGTTCAAGCGATTCTCCTGCCTCAGCCTTCCGAGTAGCTGAGATTACAGGCATGTGCCACCACACCTGGCTAATTTTTGTATTTTTAGTAGAGATGGGGTTTCACTATACTGGCCAGACTGTTCTCAAACTCCTGACCTCAGGTGATCTGCCCACCTTGGCCTCCCAAAGTGCTGGGATTACAGACGTGAGCCACCACGGCCAACCCTAGTTATTTTTAATTTACCTATATTTGATTACTGTTGTGGATGAATATTATGCTTATTGGTCATTTGTAGTGGTGTCAAAAGGAAGGGGAGCCAAATAGGCAGGATGACTGATGGCTAGGCAGAAGGCTTACAACTAGGCTGTGGAAACGCCAGGGGCGGTGGCTGTGACAGCAAGAAGAGGGTTAGGCAGCCTTCTCCTCACCTTTTCATAAATCCCTGCCCTTCAGGTTGCCCAGGCCTTGGCCCCTTGGCTCATTTCTATATTAAAATGTTTGCCTAGGCCGGGTGCCGTGGCTCAAGCCTGTAATCCCAGCACTTTGGGAGGCCAAGGTGGGCGGATCACAAGGTCAGGAGATCGAGACCATCCTGGCTAACATGGTGAAACTCCATCTCTACTAAAAATACAAAAAAAATTAGCCAGGTGTGGTGGCGGGCACCTGTAGTCCCAGCTACTTGGGAGGCTGAGGCAGGAGAACAGTGTGAACCTGGGAAGTGGAGCTTGCAGTGAGCCGAGGTCACACCACTGCACTCCAGCCTGGGCGACAGAGCGAGACTCCATCTCAAAAAAAAAAAAAAAAAGTTTGCCTAAGGCAGACAGAATAGCACAAGCAGCCTAAAATTGATAAATCCCACGAGAGCCCTAGGAGAGACACAGTGGTCAAAATGGCCTAAAGTAATGCATTAAGCAAAGGAAATGCCTCCTTCTCTCTCACGCTACACACCAAATATGAAACAGTAGAGCCGGGCGCGGTGGCTCAAGCCTGTAATCCCAGCACTTTGGGAGGCCGAGACGGGCGGATCACGAGGTCAGGAGATCGAGACCATCCTGGCTAACACGGTGAAACCCCGTCTCTACTAAAAAAATACAACAAATTAGCCGGGCGAGATGGCGGGCGCCTGTAGTCCCAGCTACTCGGGAGGCTGAGGCGAGAGAATGGCGTAAACCCGGAGGCGGAGCTTGCAGTGAGCTGAGATCCGGCCACTGCACTCCAGCCCGGGCGAAAGAGCGAGACTCCGTCTCAAAAAAAAAAAAAAAAAAAAAAGAAACAGTAGAATTAGGCCAAAGTTCTTGTCTTAGGAAAATTATACAAGTCATCTTTTGCTCTTCTTTCTCACAGTAGAGTGCATATACCTTGATTCTTTTTTCTGAACCACTCGCTCAATATATATGGGAAGAGGCCAGGCATGGTAGCTCGTACCTGTAATCCCAGCACTTTGGGAGGCTGAAGCAGGAGAGTTGCGTGAGCGCAGGAGTCCAGAACCAGCGTGGGCAATGCCATTTGTGGTGGCACATGCTTGTAGTAGTCCCAGATAGTCAAGAGACTGAGGCAGGAGGATTGCTCGAGCTTGGGAGATCAAGGCTGCAGTGAGCTATGATCTCACCACTGCACTCCAGGCTCGGTGACAGAGCAAGCCTCTCTCTCTCTCTCTCTCTCTCTCTCTTTCTCTCTCTCTCTCTCTATATATGTATTATATAGATAGATAGATACACACACATATATGTTATTTATATATGCTTATGTACATATATACATACATATACATGTACATATAGGAAGAATATAGTACATATACATGTAATTTTTTGCACTGCTACCATTGATCTATAGATAGTAGATTAAAATGTAATCTGAGGTTGTTGTGGTGCAAGATACTCAATTGAACATAGGTATTTACCTTCCCAAAACAAATAGAAACAATTATAAAGAAGTATAAATTCATTCGTAAAAGCAGTGGAGAGGGTGAGGATGGCAGAGCAAAGACTTTGACAGTTTCCTGAAATGAATGCTGATGGGATCAAACTGAAATAAATTAGAGTGTAGTACACCAATGATTCCCAGGAAAAGGCTGCAGCATAGGTGGAAGCCATTTTCATGGAAGAGGCACCCCCTGCTCTCCAGGTACAGAGAGTGGAAGTGGGAGGATCACATAAAATGAGATGATTATTTGAAGAACTATTTGGATCTATTTCTTTCTCTTGAATCTGCTGTGTGACTTGCTTTGGTCAGTGGGACATTGGTTAAAATGGTGCAAGCAAAAGCTGGAAAAGTGCTTTTGCACTGGGGCTTGCTAGTCTTGGAAACCTGCTGCCATCATGCAAACAAACCAGATGTGGAGAGATACATGCTCCAATCATCCCTTTTGGCCCAACTCATGGCCAACCAATCCCTAGAAGTAGTGTCACTAAAACCAACAGCAGCAGACCACAGACATATGAGTGAGTTCAGCTGATGCAAGCAGAAGACCAGCCCAGCTGAGCCCAGCCCAAATTGTCAACCCCCAACAATCGTTAACTAAATAAATGGTGGTTGTTTAAGCTTTCGGTGGTTTGTTTCACAGCAAAAACTGATAACCATGTCCCAGAAGAGAACTACTGAGTGACAATCAAAATGGTTTGACCCACAGTGATCTCTCATGGCAATTAATTGATCATAGGAACCCTAGGACTGATATAGAGACTTGATCTGCTTAACCAAAGGAATTTTGGCAAACAGAAAGTTGGATCACCATGATAGAGTGTCACAGCTTCTCAGTTCATATACCCAGATTCCCTAGAATAAAAGGGAGACTGAGTACCTTGAGGAAGGATGCTATGGCAGCATTGCAATTATGTACTATAAATATTCCCAGCTATTCCCAGCAAAGGTCTGCAGAAATTTACCAAGGTAAATGTTCAAATACACACACTCTTCGGGGATTATGGGACAATAGCTCTGAGCTGTCACTAATCCTGGGAACTCAACAACACTGTTGCCCACAGTCAGAGTGAGGGCTTGTGAAGATCAAATGATAATTGGAATTTTGGCCTAAATTCAACTCATGGTGGGCTCAGTGGGTCTATAAATCCACTCTGGTGATTTCCCCAGTTGCTGGATTTACAGTTGTAATCAATAAAACTAGCAACTGGCAAAACAGCTCAATTGACTTCCTGACCTGCAGAGTGAGAATTTTTATGATAGGAAGGGCCAGGTGGAAGCCTGGAACTTACTCTCCCTTCTAATTATAGCAGTGATAGCAAACACATACATAGCACTTATTACATGCCAGACATTCTTTCAAGCACTTTCATATGTTAGCATATTATTCCTCAAAACAGCACTACAAGGTAGGTACTATAATTGTACACATTTTACAGAAAAGGAAATTAAGGCATTATAAGCTAAAGTAACTTGCCCGAGGTCACTACTTAGTAATTGGTAGAACTGTAATGTAAACCAGAAACTAGCTTCAGAGTTCATGCTCTTAACCACTATACTACACTGTCAAAATAGTAAACCAAAATCAATACTACATGCAAAGGAAACTCACAGAAATTAGGGCCATCGTCAAGACTCACAAAATTAAGGAGTAGTGATCCCTATTACATTCCTTTTTGATGGACCTGCTTGACTAGAGAAGAATACAAAGAAAGCTTAAATTACAAGTGATATATATGGATTGGCCTTGAACAGGTTCTGGAGGCACAACAAAGATACCTAAGCAGCAGCTCACACTGCCAGTGTGTTCATACCAGCCACACTGCCTTCTCTTTCGCAACCCACACTTATGGTTTCATGGGGACTGCTTTGGGCTGAGTTGTGTCCCTGTCAGATTCATGTGTTGAAGCCCTAACCCCCAGAATCACAGAATGTGACTATATTTGGAGATAGGGTTTTAAAAGAAGTAACTAAGGTTAAATGAGGTCATTAGGGTGGGCCCTAATCCAACACCACTGATGTTCTTCTAAGAAGAAGAGATTAGGACACAAACACACGCATAGGGAATACCGTGTGAAAACACATGGAGAAGACAGCCACCAATAAACCCAAGCATAGAGGCCTTCAGAAGTGACTCAGTCCATTCCTGCCACTATGACAAAATACCTTAGACTGGGTAATTTATAAATAATAGAAATTTATTTCTCACAGTTCTGGAGCCTGGAAAGTCCAAGATCAAGTTGACAGCAAGTTCGTTGTCTGGTAAGGCCTGGTCTCTGCTTCCAAGATGGCACCTTGAACACTGTTTCCTCACATAGCAAAAGGGACAGAAGGGCAAAAGGGCCTAGCTAGTTCCCTCAGCCCTTTCACAAGGCACTGATCCCATCCATGACAGCAGAGATCTCATGGCCTAATCACCTCCTAAAGGCCTTACCTCTTAATACTTGTGCATTGGGGATTAAGTTTCAACATGAATTCTGGAGGGAACACAAACATTCAAATTGTAGCAAAAAGAAACCAATTCAGCTGACACCTTGATCTTGAACTTCTAGCCTCCAGAACTGTAAGGAAATACATTTCTGTTGTTTAAGTCACCTGTCTGTGGTACTTTGTTATGGCAGCCCTAGAAAACTAATACAGGGACCTCTCTCTAACCAGCTATTTGAAGAGTGGAACATTTAAAGCTATTTTAGCACATTTCTGCATGACCTAAGGGCACCAGCCAGAGCACATTATTGTAGATCACAGCCCCACACAGGGTAGCCAGAAGGTCACTGAAGAAGAGTCTTTTCTGCTAACATAATTTCAAGTGGCATATCTGGTTGTTCACTTTGCTTGGAAGGAGAAGTGGCCTAAGGTATGGCTCTACACCATATGGTCCAGGGACTTGGAATGAACAAAATTTATAGTGTTGGTAAAAAGGAGGTTTTGGGGAAGTGGTATGTGGTTGGACCTCTACTAATGGTAAATACATTTGTGTTCCATATAAATGCCCAACAGAGGGCATCAACTGTGATGGAGGGTCTTGATAACTATGTGAACAAGATTACTTGCATTAGAATGTCACCTCTTTCCCCAACTATCCTGAAGCTTACTCAAGGGGCCAATGTACAAAATGCCCATGGCTGCAGAGATGAAGGCTCTACATGGGCTCAATTGCATGGGCTTCCCTTCACCATGGCTGATCATAAAAGTTGTGTGTCCAATCCCAACTTCCCAGCAGCAGAGGCCAATACTGAACCCCCAATATATACCACTTCCTTGTGTGGGAGGGCAAGGGGACTACAATCAGCCATCTTGTGGCAGGCTGTTCATAAGATAATAACTTATGGGGCTGCTCTGCCTAAGGAGTAGCCATTCTTTATTCTTTTGTTTTCTTAATAAATTTGCTTTCACTTTATGGGCAAATGACATGAATAGACATTTCTCAAAAGATGTCCAAACAGCCAACAAACATATGAAAATATGCTCAACATCACTAATCATCAGGGAAATGCAAATTAAAACTACAAGGAGATACCACCTTACCCCTGAAAGAATGGCCACAATTAAAAAGTCCAAAAGCAATAGATGTTGGCATGGATGTGGGGGAAAAGGGACCACTTTTACACTGCTGGTGGGATATAAACTAGTACAACCACTGTGGAAAACAGTATGGAGATTTCTTAAAGAACTAAAAATAAAACTACCATTCGATCCAGCAATCCCACTACTGGGTATCTACCCAAAGGAAAGGAGTCATTCTATGAAAAAGACACATGCACTCGCATGTTTATAGCAGCACAATTTGCAATGCAAAGATATGGAACCAACTCATGTGCCCATCAACCAACGAGTACATGAAGAAAATGTGGTATAATACACCATGGAATACTACTCAGCCATAAAAAGGAATGAAATAATGTCTTTTTCAGCAACTTGGATGGAGTTGGAGGCCATTATTCTAAGTGCAATAACTCAGGAATAGAAAACAAAATATCATATGTTCTCACTTATAAGTGGGAGCTAAGCTATCAGGACACAAAGACATGAGAATGATATAATGGGACCAGGTGCGGTGGCTTATGCCTTTAATCCCAGCACTTTGGGAGGCCGAGGCGGGTGGATCACCTGAGGTCAGGAGTTCAAGACCAGCCTGGCCAATGGTGAAACCTCATCTCTACTAAAAATACAAAAATTAGCCAGGTGTGGTGGTGGATGACTGTAATCCCAGCTACTCAGGAGGCTGAGGCAAAAGAATCCCTTGAACCTGGGAGGTGAAGGTTGCAGTGAGCTGAGATCACACTACTGCACTCTAGCATGGGCAATAGAGCGAGACTCTGTCTCAAAAAAAAAAAAAAAATCAAAATCATATCAAGTGCCTTTTCTGACCACAATGATATGAAACTAGAAATAAGTAACAGGAGGAAAGTTCACAAATATGTGGAAATTAAACATGCTCTTGAGCAGCCAGTGAGTCAAAGAAAAAAGGGGAAATGTAAAAATATCTTGAGACAAATGGAAATACAGCATACCAAAACATATGGGATGCAGCAAAAGCAGTTCTAAGAAGGAAGCATATAGCAACAAACACCTACATCAAAAAAGAAAAAACACCTCAAACTACCTAATGTTACACCTCAAGGAACTAGGAAAAAGAACAAACTAAACCCAAAGTTAGCAGAAGGAAAGGAGTAATAAAAATAAGAACAGAGATAAATCAAATAGAGAATAATAAAGCTATAGAAAAATTAATAAAACGAATTTTTGAAAAAAATAAAATTGACAAACCTTTACCTAGACTAAGAAAGAAAAGAGAAGACACACAAATAAATGAAATCAGAAATGAAATTGAAGACGTGACAATGGATGCCTCTGAATTTTTTTTAAAAGGTATCATAGGCCGGGCGCGGTGGCTCAAGCCTGTAATCCCAGCACTTTGGGAGGCCGAGGCGGGCGGATCACAAGGTCAGGAGATCGAGACCATCCTGGCTAACACGGTGAAACCCCGTCTCTACTAAAAAATACAAAAAACTAGCCGGGCGAGGTGGCGGGTGCCTGTAGTCCCAGCTACTCGGGAGGCTGAGGCAGGAGAATGGCGTGAACCCAGGAGGCGGAGCTTGCAGTGAGCTGAGATCTGGCCAGTGCACTCCAGCTTGGGTGACAGAGCGAGACTCCGTCTCAAAAAAAAAAAAAAAAAAAAGGTATCATAAGGGATTATGATGAACAACTATATGCCAACAAATTGGATAATCTAGAGGAAATGGATGAATTCCTAGAAACATACAACCTACCAAAATTAACTTAGGAAGAAATAGAAAGCCTGAACGGACCAGTAAGAAATAAAGGGACTGAAGTGGCTGCTAAAACATTCCAACAAAGAAAACCCCAGGAACAGATGGCTTCATGGCTGAATTCTACCAAGAATTCAAAGGAGAATTAATATTAATCCTTTTTAAAACTTTTCCAAAAAAAAAAAAGAACTAGGATGGAATACTTCCAAATTTATTTTATGAGGCCAGCATCATCCTGGTACCAAAACCAGACAAAGACACAACAAGAAAAGAAAACTACAAGCCAGTATTTCCAATGAACATTGATGCAAAAATCCTCAATAAAATCCTAGTAAAACCAATTCAACAACACATCAAAAAGATTACACATCTCATTATTTAATACTTAATAAACTCACTAGTTTATATGTTTGCGTGCAGTATGTAATACTATATACAGTATCGAATATGAATTACACTCTCATTCCACACTGTAGCGAATACATTCTATAATGGAAATATACCATCGAGTTTTATGTTTGCATTTTAATTTGTTTCACTTTTTAAATTATCATGTATATAATGTCATAGTAATCAAACAGTATGGTATTAAAGAAGAGATAAACATATCAATGGAAAAGAATAGTGAGTCTAGAAATAGATCTGCACTTATATGGCTAATTGGTTTTTTACAAAGATGGAAAAGCAATTGAATGAAGAAGGATAGCCTTTCAACAGATGTGTTGATATAACTGGAACATCAATAGGCAAAAAGAAAAAGAAACATTGAACCTTGACCTAAAATAACACTTTATTTAAAAATTAATCCAGGCCGGGCGCGGTGGCTCAAGCCTGTAATCCCAGCACTTTGGGAGGCCGAGACGGGCGGATCACGAGGTCAGGAGATCGAGACCATCCTGGCTAATACGGTGAAACCCCGTCTCTACTAAAAAATACAAAAAACTAGCCGGGCGACGAGGCGGGCGCCTGTAGTCCCAGCTACTCGGGAGGCTGAGACAGGAGAATGGCGTGAACCCGGGAGGCGGAGTTTGCAGTGAGCTGAGAGCCGGCCACTGCACTCCAGCCTGGGTGGCAGAGCAAGACTCCGTCTCAAAAAAAATAAAATAAAATAAAATAAAAAAAAAAAAAAAAAAAAAATTAATCCAAACTGGATTATACATCTAAATGTGAGACATAAAACTATAAAACTCTGTTAAGAAGAAAACACAGGCAAAAAAAATCTGTGTGACCTGGATTAGGTAAAGGATTATTAGGTATGACACAAAAGCACAATCCATAAAAGAATTGATAAATTGAACTTTATCACAATTAAAAACTTGTGCTCTTAAAGACATTGTTAAGAAAATGGAAAGACAAGATATTGTAGAGAATTACACAGGGCATGAGATTTTACCCTACTTATCAAATAGTTAACCTGTTACTGTTTTGTGGATACTGGCAAAAGACATGGGACTCCTGAGTCAGAGACAAATGGCCTTATTACTTACGGCAAAAGCAGTAGCCAGGGCATCAGCATGATGCACATACTGGCTACGCATGTTCCCACTGGTTATCTGTGCTCCTCAAGTCTCACGCTGGTGAAGCAAATGACCTATCATGGATAGGGTCACACAGTAGACTACATAATAGGGGATGAACAGTGAGCTTGGGGAATCATTACTGTTACAGCAAGTGGAAACAAACCCTCTCTGTCTGAGGGAAGACATCATCTCATCCCTAAAGGCTGTTTTCAGTAATTCAAATACAATCCTGAGAAATGGCCGGGTAGAGAGCAGCTGGGGTCTTCCAGTCTTGTCATAATCGGCAAAAAAAAATGTGCAAATACACCCACAGCCCACAGTGGATTGACTCTCTCAACAAGCCGCCCATCAGCCCAACACATTCTTGGCCAAATATGGAATTATACATGAATATGTCACTCTGATTAATCTGACCAATAGAATCTGGGACCAAATCTGTTTAATTAATCTCATTAATCATTTTCAACAGAACTCCATGCCACAGGATGAGGCCACCTTGCTGTAGTGACCCCATCCACACCTCCCAAAGTCCTGTTCTCATTTAACTCTGAAGAAATCCCACGAGGACCACTGGGTCTTCTTTCAAACAGTAAGAATGTGATCTAAGGCTAGTCTATTATCAATTACTACTCACATACAGAGTTAAGGCTATCTTGATCAGCTTTGGTGTCATTGCGAATAATTATAAGAAGCAAGAGATGGGCCAAAAAGCAATCCCCATCAGCAATGGAGAGACATTCTGTGGCCCACTCTCCCTCACATATAAACATATAACCCATAGGGGCATAGTTCAGGATTTGTTGTCATCATTACATTGGTTTGATTAAGCCGTATGGGTGGTGTCACTAAGTATTTATAGCCTCAATCTCCATACATGGTATAACCCAGGGCCATTCAGTTATCAAGAGAAACATATGGCTGGGCACAGTGGCTCACGCTTGTAATCCCAGCACGTTGGGAGGCCAAGATGGGCAGATCACGAGGTCGCGAGATCGAGACCACCCTGGCTAACACAGTGAAACCCCATCTCTACTAAAAAAAAAAATACAAAAAAATTAGCCAGGTGTGGTGGCAGGTGCCTGTAGGCCCAGCTACTTGGGAGGCTGAGGCAGGAGAAAGGTGTGAACCCAGGAGGTGGAGTTTGCAGTGAGCCGAGATTGCGCCACTGCACTCCGGTCGGCAACAGAGCGAGACTCTGTCTCAAAAAGAAAAAAAAGAAAAAAAAAGAGAGAAACATATAACTTCGCATTACAGTGAAATGCTCTTGCACTGGATCATGTGTCTGTACATATTCACTTTACAGAGCTGTCATTGATGGCATCAGGCATAACAAAATAGTTCCAGATCAGTCATATCCACATAAGTTTTTCTGTTTTCATAGCACATAGAAAGAAATTACAAACTCAGCGGCAGGTCAGATTGCCAGCACAGCTGCTGCTTGACTCAGGTGACAGTCAGTGCTGGATCTAGGGGACAAAGAGAACATTGCCTTGCCCCTGATCCTTGCATCTCCCAATATCTAAGGTGTTCTCTCCCGAAGTACCAGGATCAGCACTTTCCCTCCCCTGCCATATAATCAGTGTGTCTCATCTGAGTACCTACAGTTTCACCTTTTCCCCAGTCACTCCCCACTTGCCTCCCAATCTTGTATTCTGATTCTTGCACAGAAGGCAGCCAAGAGGTCACTTTTTGGGGACATCCACATTCAGTAACCAAATTGCCCTACTATGGTGTGTGGGCCAAGTAGAAGTAAAGTCAGAAATTGTTCCATCACTCAGCAATACCAGATACCAGTGGATGGTAAGGAGTGTGGAATGTTCATCAAGTACTTTGACTATCGGCTCATTACTGGGTGACATTTGAGAAAAAAAAAAAAAGGTGCACCATTGTCAGACTGAAAATAGGTTGGAAAGCTGAAAACATAACATAGCTAAGACTCAGGATCCTCAATGGTGTGGTTAGAGTTGGCTGATTACACTGGAACAGCAATATGTAAACTGAAAAATTATTAAAAGTGAAGAGAACATTGGTAGCACTAAGGGAGACAGTCAATGTAGTAGTCACTCTGATATAGCCAATCTGTCAGGAGCCAGTAGGGTCAATGCCCCCAAGCAATGTGGCCTCTTTTGTTGCAGGATAAACAGGTCAACTTTTGGCAAGAGTCATAAGTCTGGCATGTTGTAGTCGCTTCTGCATCAGAAACATCAGGTCCTTTACTCTGTGCCCAGTGCCTGATACCAGATGTTTTGCCATGTGTGATGGCAGTCTGGGCAGTGCGGATTTGATCGGCACCTTAAATTTAGTTGATCTCATCAGAAAGCAGGCCCTTACTTTGTGCGTCTCTGTGAGTGACCCACATTGTCCCATCAGCATCCACAACTTGTTTCTACAGTTACGATCCCAAAGAGAGGTGTCCTTAGTCTACCAGTCTGTAGTCTTTCGAGTGAAAGACAAAAGGCTAGACCATTGGCAACAGTTGCAAGTCAGTAAAAACATAATAAGTGTTATTAAGGACAGTATTGGTCAGACTTATGAGAGCAGCCTTGAACTCTGCCCATTGAGTGGAAGTGTAATAACAGTGCAATCAGGGCCATTAATTTGGAAGATTCCAACTTGCCGACAACCAGGACATAATCTACACAGTGAAAGCTCTCACGATAAATGTTCACGATAAAGGCACTCACGATAAATGTTGACCCCACTCCACCCCCATGGTGGCAAATGGCAGGGGAGTTTGTCCCAGTAGTACTTCTCTGCTTGTGTCAGTGCCCTAAATGGGAGAATTTCCTCTGACGCTTTATGAACATTTCTAGTATAAGCACTTATCGTATCAATTTCCTCCCATGGTTTCATAATGGTAGATTCAATTAGCATAGAGACTCTCACCCATAAAGTCACTTTAACTGCTTTTCTTCACTGAGAGTTTTGCTCACACCTTATCAGTTGAGTTCAGATTTTTTTGTTCCCTATGGGAACACAGACAAAGGATTTTAACACTTGCACTTCAGGAGTTACAAAAGCAGCTGCCAGGAGTTTCTCTCCCATCCAGGAGTTCCAAGTATGGGAGGGGAACAGGAAGAGGGAAGAGGGAAGGGTGCAGCCCATGAGGAGTAGTTGGAACCATCATGGAGGCTCCTAGCCTCAGGATGGGTGCCACCTCCTCAGGAACACTTCTTTTCTGCCTCCTCACATGCCACAGCTCTACCCTGGATACCTCAATGCCAATGGCTACCTCTGTGCCCAGTGCCCTCTCCTGCCATACGACTGGGTAGGATGGTGACTTAGATGCCTGTTTCCAACCAAGCCATAAATATTAAGTTCTACCCTATCCCACAACCTCATTCCTCTGCATACTCTTTTGTTGTTGTTGTTCTTTAAAGCACATGAAATCAGAATGGAGTGGCCAGGCACAGTGGCTCATGCCTGTAATTCCAGCACTTTGGGAGGCTGAGGTGGGTGGATCACCTGAAGTCAGGAGTTCGAGACCAGCCTGGCCAATATGGTGAAATCCCGACTCTACTAAAAATACAAAAATTAGCTGGGCATGGTGGTGGGAGCCTGTATTCCCATATACTTGGGAGGCTGAAGTGGGAGAATCGTTTGAACCTGGGAGGTGGAGGTTGCAATGAGCCAGATCGCACCACTGCACTCCAGCCTGGGTGAGAGTGAGACTCCATCTCAAAAAAAAAAAAAGAAAAGAAAAGAAAAAACAAAAAGAGAAAGTAAAAGAAAAAAAGAAATCAGAGTAGAGAAAGAGAGAGGCAGCAGGGTGTGTGGAGGGAGAGCAGCTCTGCCCCAGTAAGCAAGACTTTTCATTTACTTGCAGTTTGGAGTGGCTGCCCACTCAGGCTCACCAAATAAACTTCCAATGTTTCCCATCTACCTAAAGCTCTACGTTCTCATTTCTGACTTTCTTTCAGCTTAGCTAACCCCTTGACTCAGCAGCCATAGCCATATTCTTTTTTAACTAGGTTCCTAGGCTTACTGTTCCCATTGTCATAATATCCCTTCCTCTGCCCACCCGGAGGAGAGGGATCAAGGAATAAGGTACCAATGAGGTGGCTTCTTTCAGTCTTACTTATTCTTATTTAGTTTCTAACATTCATGAACAAGTAATAGTGATATGGTTTGGCTCTGTGTTCCCACCCAAAACTCATCTTGAATTGTACTCCCATAATTCCCACTTGTTGTCGGAGGGACCCAGTGGGAAATAATTGAATCAGGGAGACAGTTTCCCCCATACTGTCTCGTGATAGTGAATAAATCTCGTGAGATCTGATTATTTTATACGGGGAAACCCATTTCGCTTGGCTGTCATTCTGTCTCTTGCCGCTGCCATGTCAGACGTACCTTTCACCTTCTGCCATGATTGTGAGGCCTCCCCAGTCATGTACAACTGTAAGTCCAATAAACCTCTTTCTTTTGTAAATTGCCCAGTCTCAGGTATGTCTTTATCAGCAGCGTGAAAATGGACTAATGCATGTAGTGTATTAGTGCATTCTTGCCCTGTTATAAGGAAATATCTAAGACTAGGTAATTTATTTATGTATTTATTTTTGAGAGACAGAGTGTTGCTCTGTTGCCCAGGCTGGAGTGCAGTGGCATGATCTCAGGTCACTGCAACCTCCGCCTCCTGGGTTCAAGCGATTCTCCTGCACTAGCTTCCCAAGTAGCTGGGACTACAGGCGTGCACCACCATGCCCAGTTAATTTTTGTATTTTTAATAGAGACGGGGTTTCACTATATGTTGGCCAGGCTGGTCTCGAACTCCTGACGTCAGGTGATCCACACACCTCGGCCTCCCAAAGTGCTGGGATTACAGGTGTGAGCCACTGCACCCAGCCTGGGTAATTTATTTTTAAAAAGAGGTTTAATTGGCTTGTGGTTCTGCAGGCTGTACAGGAAGCATGATGCTGCCATCTACTCAGCTTCTAGGGAGGCCTCAGGATACCTACAATTATGGCAGAAGATGAAAGGAAAGCAGGCACATCTTAAATGCCTGGAGCAGGAGAAAGAAAGAGAGGGGGGAAATGTTACACAGTTCTCAGATCTCGTAAGAACTCTATCATGAAAACAACACTAGGTGGATGGTGCTAAACCATTCATGAGAAACTACCACCATGATCAAATCACCACCCAGTAGACCCACCTCCAGCATCAGGGATTACATTTCAACATGAGATTTGGGTGCAGACACAGATCCAAACCATATCAGGTAGGATAGCAATGATTCCTATTCCTTCTCACTTCCCCACCACTTGGGCAAAAGAAGTCACTACTGGATCCCAGGAAGTCTTCTTGTATCCCCTAACGTGGCATGTGTGGGCATTCATTCTTTCTCTTCCAGAAACATATGTCTCTATCAGTATTCCATCCTTATTGCCAAAACTGTCAAGCACTGTGCAGAATCTAAGATTTTATCCTACTTACAAACTGACAAGTTAGCCTGTTACTGTTTCATGGACGCTGGCAGAAAACACGAGACTACAGAATCAGTGACAAGGGACTTTATATTCACTGTAAAAGAAATAGCCAGAGTTTGTATGATGCTTGTGCCAGTCTCCATGCACCTCAAGTCCCGTGGGGGTGATGTGAAGGGCCCATGATGGGTGCCTGCACATGCAATGAGACTGTGTTATAGAAGAACACTGAGCTTGGGAGATTCACTGCTTTTATAACAAGCAGAAGCAAGCCTGTTCATTGCCTGTGGTGAGACAACTCACTCCTCAAGATTGTTCACAGCTAACACAACCCTGATAAATGGCCAGGGTAAAGAGTGGTTGGAGCCTTACCCAGAAAGAATGTGCAGGGATACACATGGCCCATGGTGAATTGCCTCTCCCAACAGATACAGATCAGGGAAAAATACTGCAAATCACATATCTAACAAAGCACTTGTATCCAGAATATACAAGGAACACTCAAAACACACTAAAAGAATAACCCAGTTTAAAAGTGAGCAAAAGACTTGAACAAATGCTTCACCAAAGAGAATATACAGATGAAAAATAAGCACATGAAAAAATATGTAGCATCATTCCATTAGGAAAACGCAAATTCCAAACCACTGTCACATTCCACTACACACTTATTAGAACGGCTAAAATTTAAAACAATACCAAATGTTGGCAAAAATGTAGAACAACCAGAACTGCCATATTGCTGGTGGGAATGCAAAATGGTACAGCCACTCTGAAAACAACGTTTGACACTTTCTTATAGAGTTAAACATACATATACCATACATGACCTAGCAATCCCACTCCTAGGTATTTACTTAATGAATTGAAAACTTATGTTCACACAAAAACCTGTACATGAATATGGATAGCATCTCATTCATAATTCCTAAAAACGAGAAGCAACTCAAATATCATTTGACCAGTGATAAACAAGCACTGGTATATCTATAAAATGGAATACTATTCAGTGATACAAAGGAATGAACTCTTGATATACTTCACAACTTAAATGAGCCTCAAAGGCATTATGCTGAGTGAAAGAAGCCAGTCTCAAAAGATTGCATACTATGATTCCATTTATAAAGCTCTTTTGTGTGTGTGTGTGTGTGTGTGGTGTGTGGGGTGTGTGGGGGGGGTGTGTGTGTGTGTATGTGTGTGTATGATGGAGTCTTGCTTTGTCACCTGGGCTGGAGTGCAGTGGCACAATCTTGGCTCACTGCAACCTCTGCCTCTCAGTTCAAGTAATTCTCCAGCCTCAGCCTCCCAAGTAGCTAAGACTGCAGGCACGTGCTGCCACACCCAGCTTTTGTGTGTGTGTGTGTGTGTGTTTTTAGATGAAGTTTTGCTCTTATTGCCCATGCTAGAATGCAGTGGTGCAATCTTGGCTCACTGCAACCTCCACCTCCCAGGTTCAAGTGATTCTCCTGCCTTAGCCTCCTGAGTAGCTGGGATTATAGGTATGTGCCACCATGACCAGCTACTTTTTTTTATTTTTAGTAGAGACGGTGTTTCATCATGTTGGCCAGACTGGTCTCGAACTCCTGACCTCAGGTGATCCACCCACCTCGGCCTCCCAAAGTGCAGGGATTACAGGCACCTGGCTTTTTTTTTTTTTTTTTTTGTATTTTTAGTAGAGATGGGGTTTCGCCATGTTGGCCAGGTTGGTCTCGAACTCCTGGCCTCAAGTGATCCCACCTCAGCCTCCCAAGGTGCTGGGATTATGGGCGTGAGTCACTGTGCCTGGCCCTGTATGGCCTTCTTAAAAAGACAAAACTAGAGTGTTAGAGAAAAGGTCAGTAAGTTGCTAGAATGTAGTAGTTGGGGGAGGGTGTGACTATAAAGGGATTATGAAAGGGAATCTTTTGGGGGAGGTAATAGAAACTTGTGTAATCTGATTGTTAAAATTCATAGAACTATATGTCCCCTTCTCCCCCTCCCAAAAAACTCGGTGCCTATCCCAGCTTCTCTTGCCACTAAGGTGTAGACCTATGACTTAGGTTCTACCAATCAGATGCAAGTGTGCTAGGCTTTGATTTGAAACTAAGTTAAATATGGACAGAGGCAGGCCACAGGGGCATCCACTTTCTTGGTGTGCAGCAGCAGAGTCAGATTCTGGGAGCAAGGCTCATAGCAGCAACTTCCTGTGGTAGTAGCAGAAAAAGCATGGTTGTGAGCTCTCCCTGGCAACTCTATCAGAGTCGGCCTAGAAAGTCCAGCCTCCAGTTTGTTCCATTAGTTGTTCCACAGATTCTGTATCATACCTAATACCCTGTAATAAGTGTCTCCTAATTTAAACTAGTTAAGAGTGGATTCTGTTGTCTGAAAGCAAGAACACTAATGAACATATTTATGTATGACTAATGGTACTGCTCAATTCCCAGCCCATGTTTCTCGTGGCCTGTTTCTCAGACTTACCATTTAACCATGAGAATCAGTTATTAAGCACGACAAGCAACCATTGCCAGAGGAAAACATCTGTATGTCATTTAAAATGGATAGAGAAGGAGTAGTGAGTCCTTAAATGGCTTAGTACTCCAGAACAATTCTCTGGCACTTGAAGTGGTAAAATACTGATTCCAGGTAGACTGGTAGACTGATTGCAATAAAGGCCACAGCATTTCCTCCCATCCCTGGATGCTCAGTCCTTTGCACTGTGACTTTGCCACTCCTTCCTTCAAGAGATGGAGTTTGTTTCTCTACCCGCATGAATCTGGGCTGGACTGTAACTTGCTTCAACCTATAGAATGTGGTAGAAGAAACATTTTGGGAGTTCTGAGACTATTCAAGAAGGTTTTGAAGCTTTCACTGTCATTCTCTTTAAACCCATACGGAGAAGGCTGAAAGCCTAATTTTTTCTGGAAGCACGAAACATATAGAGGCCTGTGAACCATACCACAACCAGAACTACTGAGCAGTAGGTGAGGCCAGGCAGGTCCCGTACCTCCCCATCCTACAACCCACCTGCAAAGCTCTCCTGGTAAACACTGAGTTACCATCTGGATCTGACACACAAGATCAGTTGCTCTAGGCCCTGGCTCCCTAGGGCACTGCATTGCTGGCAGCTGGTCAGGGACTGTTTTCCAGGAGGCAGAGAAAAGCTACTGAACCCCACGTTCAAACAGTCTACAAGCCACCCGCAGGGAAGCAGGATACAGAGGTGGGTCTGTGCCCTCTCCAACACACATCTTCCAAGCTGCCCATTGCCATTTTCTGAATTCTGGCTCCTTGTCAAACTCTCTTGTGTGTTCACACTCACCATAACTCCATTATATAAGAGCATTAGCAAGTAGACCGGGCCGAAAGGCAGGTAAGGGTACCCAAGGTGGTTTGCCCAGGCTCTGCCCTTCCTGAACCACACCTTGGACCTCACATCCCACGAGAGGCAGCTCTATTCATCTTGGCCCACGAGACCCCATCTGCTGTGGCTTGTGGGCTGGTGTTGGTGTCATATCCCACTGAAGCCTCGTGGTCTACCAGCAATAGTAATAAGTATACGGATCTTCTAGAAACTACTGTGTCATTCAAATGGCATAAAGAAGGCATGTTCCACAAAAAAAGAGGTGAGGAAAAATAAATGCACTTGATGCATTAATGCGGGGGGATTGAGGTCATTTTTTCTCTCATGCATTTTCCTTGTTGTTGCTATGAGGTTGTTATGCAGCAATTTAAAAAAAAATTAGGTGTGAAAAGCATGCTCTCCTCAGTCAACAATTCCAGACCCAGTGCAAGTCTATAAATGACAGATGCAATCCTAAATGTAATTAATGTTGCAAGCTCTGTCTAGAAGGTGTAATTCACTCTCCAGAACTCACTTTATCTCTCAGATACTTAGGTATTCAAGAAAGAGCAGGGACAGGACTTTTGACAGAGGTATTTTGGAGGCTGTAGGCCTTCCTCAACAAATTTCCTACGATAAAAATACACATTGTATTTTAAATCCCATATTGTGAGGCTTGAAGCTTCCCACCTATGGGTTCGTGTAAGGATGGAAGGGGGTTTCAGGGCTTCTGCTTAGGGACTTGGAGTGATCATTTCTGTCTAATCCCATCAGGAACAATTACTTACCTTGGTGTATGCTCTGTGTGTGTGTGTGTGTGTGTGTGAGAGAGAGAGAGAGAGAGAAGAAAGAAAGAGAGAGAGAGAAAGAAAAGAAGAAAGAAAAAGAGAAAGAAAGAAAGAAAGAAAGAAAGAAAGAAAGAAAAGAGAAAGAGAAGAAAGAAAGAAAAGAAAAGAAAAGAATCCATACTGGGTCTGCTGTACTGGTATCTGCTTTTGTGTGGTGGGATAAGGAACAGATCTCCTACTAGTACAAGGCCACCTCAGCATTTCAGAGTTGCCACCCCAGAGAGAATGGTGTAGGAGTGCCCTTTACTAAATGTAAAACATCATCTTTATGGCAGCAAACTTCCTGTCAGCCTCCCTTTACCCACGCCTCTATTTCTCCCTATTTCACAAAAGAAGAAACATGGTAGCTGATGAGCATAAAGGATAGAATTGTTGAAATTATCAGAAGCCAATGAGCATGTCGCTTACTATCTGTGGTACACTACCCTGTTTCTTTCCTCTATGACGCTTCCTCCAATCCATAACTACTTGTGTATCAGTTTACTTTGTTTCTGGCATGCCCTCATCTCTCATCTTTCTAGAATGTGAGATTAAAGATAGCAAGAACAATATCTGCATTACTACCTCCTGGATTCCCAGGAATTAGCACAGTGCATGACAAATAATCCATGCTCGATACATATTTCTTTTACATTGATTTTTGAAGAGGTACAATTAAAAACAACCACAATGCAATATGTTACCTGTCAAATTGGCAAAAATTTCAAAAGATATGAGCAGTGTTGCCAATGACAGAGTCATAGCAGCATTCTCTCAGGATGCTAGCGAGACTGTAGTTGTCACCCCCTTTCTGGAAAATAGCTTGGCAATATATGTCCCAAACCTAAAAGGATTACATTGCCTTTGAGCCAGCAATTCCTCTTTTAGTTATTGAGAAGCTAAGCCAAGGAGTTCATCAATGATGTGCAAAAAAATTAATCATGATAATTATATTGTCCATGTTTTTTATAATAATTAAACATTAGAAAGATATGTCACAGCCAGGCACTGTGGCTCATGCCTGTAATCCCAGCACTTTGGGAGTCCGAGGTGGGTGGATCACGAGGTTAGGAGTTGGAGACCAGCCTGACCAACATGGTGAACTCTCATCTCCATTAAAAATACAAAAATGAGCCGGGCATGATGGTGGGCACCTGTAATCCCAGCGACTCAGGAGGCTGAGGCAGGAGAATCGCTTGAACCTGGGAGGCGAAGGTTGCAGTGAGCTGAGATCGTGCCATTGCACTCCAGCCTGGATGTCAGAGCGAGACTCTGTCTCAAAAAATAATAATAAAATAAAAGGAAAGAAAGAGGCCAGGCATGGTGGCTCACGCCTGTAATCCCAACGCTTTGGGAGGCTGAGGTGGGCAGATCACGAGGTCAGGAGATCAAGACCATCCTGGCTAACACAGTGAAACCCCCGTCTCTACTAAAAAAAAAAAACAACATTAGCTGGGCATGGTGGCGAATGCCTGTAGTCCCAGCTACTTGGGAGGCTGAGGGCAGGAGAATGGCGTGAACCCGGGAGGTGGAGCTTGCAGTGAGCCAAGATTGCACCACTGCACTCCAACCTGGGGGGACAGAGTGAGACAGAAAGAAAGAGAGAGAGAGAGAGAGAGAGAAAGGAAACAGAGAGAAAGAAAGGAGAGAGAGAGAAAGAAGAAAGAGAGAAAGAAAGAAAAAAGAAAGAAAGAGAAAGAAAGAAAGAGAAAGAAAGAGAAAGACAGAAAGAAAGACAGAAAGAAAGAAAGAAAATGCCACAGAAGAATATTTAATACCTTGGAAAGGTTTTATTACAAAGTAGACAAGTACTACACTTAGTCAAAAAGCCAAGAAGAGATCAAAGTAGATAAAAAGCCAAGAAGAGATCAAAGTAGACAAGTAAACAAGATTTTATTATAAAGTAGAAACCAGATAATATGTAGAGAAATACCACATTAAATTTCGTTTTATTTACATTTAGGTGGAGGGGGAAAATAATGTAAACAAAATGCCATAAAGTCCTGAGGTTTATCTGAGGTATGGGATGTCAGGTGATTTTTATCTTCTTTTATTAGTTTATCTCTATTTCTCTATTTTCCTTGTATTCCACACTTTTTTTTTTTTTTAAAGGCAGAGTCTTGCTCTGTGGCCAGGTGGGAGTGCAGTGGCACCATCTCGACTCACTGCAACCTCCACCTCTGGGGTTCAAGCGATTCTCCTGCCTCAGCCTCCCGAGTGGCTGAGACTACAGATGCATGCCACCACGCCCAGCCAGTGTTGTTGTTGTCGTTGTTTTGAGATGGAGTTTCACTCTTGTTGCCCAGGCTGGAGTGCAATGGCGCAATCTCGGCTCACCACAACCTCCGCCTCCCAGGTTCAAGCGATTCTCCTGACTCAGTTAGCCAAGTAGCTGGAATTACAGGCATCCACCACCACGCCCAGCTAATTTTGTATTTTTAGTAGAGTCGGCGTTTCTCCATGTTGGTCAGGCTGGTCTCGAACTCTCAATCTCAGGTGATCCGCCCGCCTCGGCCTCCCAAAGTGCTGGGATTACAGGCGTGAGCCACCTTGCCCAGCTAGTTTTTGTATTTTCAGTAGAGACGGGGTTTCACCATGTTGGCCAGGCTGGTCTTGATCTCTTGACCTTGTGATCTGCCCACCTCCGCCTCCCAAAGTGCTGGGATTACAGGCGTGAGCCACCACGCCCGGCCCACACTTTTGTAATAAGAAAGAAGCAATTCGGGCCGGCCTCCGTGACTGATGCCTATTATCCCAGCACTTCGGGAGGTCCAGGCATGAGGATTGCTTCAGCCCGGGAGTTCCAGACCAGCCTAGGCAACACAGTGAGACTGCGTCTCTACAAAAAACACAAAAAATAGCCGGGTGCGGTGACAGTCACCTGTAATCGCAGCTACTTGGGAGGCTAAAGCAGGAGAATCGCTTGAACCCGTAGGCGGAGGTTGCAGTGAGCCGAGATCGTGCCACTGCTCTCCAGCCCAGACGACAGAGTGAGACTCTGTCTCAAAAAAAAAAAAAAAAAAAAGCAGCAGCAATTTAAATTTACCAAACTAAAGCAGCTTTGCCCCCTAGTGGCTTGTTCATTAACTGCGTTTAGTCTGAGAAAAGAATGTCATCCACTGAGATTGCAGAGCAGATACCACTGCAGGCTTTTGTCCCAAAGCAGAACTTTCTGGAAGATGTACTTGTCCTTTGGTATGATAAGTGGTTATATCCTAGAGGAGCAGCCTCGGGCTGTCCCTTCCTTAGGATGCCTGGAGAGTTAGGTTTGACAAAGGGGAGAAAGATGAGATTGGAATGGGGAGAACTCACTGTCACAGGAGCACCCTCCGGTGACTCAGGGTTTAATGGCCTGGCAGGGACACATGGTGCCAGTACTAATATGCTGCTAGGATTGCTCCTTGAAGCTAGGGAATGGGGGAGTGGGGAGGACAATGTTCTATAATAAATGAAGTGGGCATATCAGAGCTGACACTGGAGAAGGCATCATAAAGCTCACAATATAAGGTATGTGGAAATGTGAGAATGGAGTTTGATATGGTTTGGATCTGTGTCCCTGCCCAAATCTCATGATGAATTATAATCCCCAATGTTGGAGGTGGGCCAGGTGGAAGGTGATTGGATCATCGTGGTGGATTTCTCATGAATGCTTTAGCACCATCCCCCTTGATGCTGTTCCCGTGATAGTGAGTGAGTTCTTGCAAGATCTGGTTGTTTAAAAGCGTGTGGCACCCACCACCCCGCTTTCTCTCTTGCTCCTGCCTGAGCATGTGATGTGCCTACTCCCCCTTTGCCTTCCACCATGATTGTAAGCTTCCTGAAGCCTCCCCAGAGGTCAAGTAGATGCTGCCATGCTTCCTGTACAGCCTGCAGAACCATGAACCAATTAAACCTCTTTTCTTTGTAAATTACTCAGTCTCAGGTATCTCTTTATAGCGACGCGAGAATGACCTAATACAAAGTTACAACGCGGGACCAGATCTGTTAGACCATGGATCCAAACCATATCAAGCTACCTCCTGACCATGTTCCCTGGGAAGGCTGAGAAGACTTTCCCTCACCAGGAGTGCAGTGGTAAGCAGACACAACAGCTTTTTTGAAATCAATAGTGGTTGTCTTCTGCAGACCAGAGAGACAGTTAAGAGATGCTGTGGTGCAACTGGGCCTCCCAGTATCAGTGCAGATTATAGGATTCCAGAATACAGAAGCCAAATGATGATATTTAACTGACTTAGGCAAGACTGAAGTAATCACCATACTGGGCTGCCATGGAATGGGCTGAGTTGTTTCCTCCCAAAATTCCTATGTTGAAGTCCTAACCCCCCAGGACCTCCGGATATGACTGTATGGGGATACGGTCTTTAAAGAGGTAATCAAGTTAAGATTGCTAGGAGACAATCTTAGCATTGCTTTGATAGCACCTGTGAAATTGGACTGGATTAAAGAATGGTGTTGCTACTAGTTTTTAAATCTTCATGAATGAATGCGGAATGTTGCTATTCATTCTATGAATGTTCTTAAGAAAGGAATTTTAGCATTAATGGAATTCCTGTAGGTACTTTAGTAAGTCATAACCTATGCAGATACTTAGCAAGAAGCTGAGGGCAGAGATTTGTTTGCCCTTGCTAGAGCTACAGTAAACATCTGTATAAGATTATTGTTTTCTTTCTTTTTTTTTTTTTTTTTGAGACGGAGTTTCGCTCTGTTGCCCAGGCTGGAGTACAGTGGCGCGATCTCGGCTCACTGCAAGCTCTGCCTCCTGGGTTCACGCCATTCTTCTGCCTCAGCCTCCCGAGTAGCTGGGACTACAGGCACCTGCCACCACGCCCTGCTAATTTTTTGTATTTTTAGTAGAGACGGGGTTTCACCGTGTTAGCCAGGATGGTCTTGATCTCCTGACCTCGTGATCTGCCCACTTCGGCCTCCCAAAGTGCTGGGATTACAGGTGTGAGCCACCGTGCCCGGCCTTTTTTGTTGTTGTTGTTGTTGTTGTGTTGAGACGGAGTCTCGCTCTGTCGCCCAGGCTGGAGTGCAGTGGCCAGATCTCAGCTCACTGCAAGCTCCGCCTCCCGGGTTTACGCCATTCTCTCGCCTCAGCCTCCCGAGTAGTGGGACTACAGGCGCCCGCCATCTCGCCTGGCTAATTTTTTGTATTTTTTTAGTAGAGACGGGGTTTCACCGTGTTAGCCAGGATGGTCTCGATCTCCTGACCTCGTGATCCGCCCATCTCGGCCTCCAAAGTGCTGGGATTACAGGCTTGAGCCACCGCGCCCGGCCTAATTTTTGTATTTTTAGTAGACACGGGGTTTCACCATATTGGCCAGGCTGGTCTCGAACTCTTGACCTCGTGATCCACCCGCCTCAGCCTCCCAAAGTGCTGGGATTACAGGCATGAGCTACGGCACCCGGCCAAGATTATTGTTTTCTATTGTAGAAGAAGAGGTTTCTGTTCTGCACATATGGGCTGATGGACCTTGAATAAATCACCTAAGCATTCTGAATCTCTAAAAGTGTCAGTATGAGGAGTCTATGAGTTAATCCAGGTAAAGTGTGGTGACTGGCAGAGTAAATGTGTAATAAATGGAAGCTGTTAAAGTCTTTTTAATGATAATCTATTGCTATTATAATGGTGGCTGAAGAGCAATTTCATACCCTTAAAACCACTAGCTCAGGAAACTGGTGCTCTGAAATGGGAAATAGAAGATAAATTCTAGCCACACCTATTTGTTGAGATTCTAACTCATGCTTAAGTTTTGAGGGAACAAAGAGAGAAAATGGACCCATGCTCTCCAGGGACTCACAAATCTAGCTGGGGAGAATAGATGTATAGACAAAGAAAGAGAAACGTTAACCCTAATTTATGCTACAGGTAATAATAAATTTACTCTGTGCACAAATGTCCAGGAGAGTTTTCACAGAGAAAGACGACCTCGGCTTTGAAATAGGGGTAGGATTTGGACTGGCAGGGAGCAGTGGGAAGAGCTTCTCAGGGAGAAGAAACGGCTAAGCAGAGATCCAGTGGCTGGAATATAATTGGATGAAGTGGTGTGACTGAAACAGAGGGTTTGTTTCAGGGGGAGACAGTAGGAGATAAGTATGGAGAGGCAGGTTTGAGAAGAACGTGAATCCCAGATAAAGAGTTGTGGGCGGATCACGAGGTCAGGAGATCGAGACCATCCTGGCTAACACTGTGAAACCCCGTCTCTACTAAAAAATACAAAAAACTAGCCGGGCGAGGTGGCGGGCGCCTGTAGTCCCAGCTACTCGGGAGGCTGAGGCAGGAGAATGGCCTAAACCCGGAGGCGGAGCTTGCAGTGAGCTGAGATCCGGCCACTGCACTCCAGCCTGGGCGACAGAGCGAGACTCCGTCTCAAAAAAAAAAAAAAAAAAAAAGAGTTGTGGACTATACCCTATAGGTATAGGTCCTTAAGGTAAAGGTGTGTGTGTGTGTGTGCACGCACGCATGTGGTGTGATGGGATCCTCTTCAACTTAAAGCTATGTACATAATAGGGAAAGGGATCAAGGGTGCTAAACAATCACCTTCCCTATGGAATCTGAGCCAATAAAGAAATATATACAGGAGGGCCAGGTGTGGAGGCTCACGCCTGTAATCCCAGAACTTTGGGAGGCAGAGGTGGCCGGATCACGAGGTCAGGAGTTCGAAACCAGGCTGGCCAACATGGTGAAACCCTGTCTTTACAAAAATACAAAATTAACCTGGCATGGTGGCACACTCCTGTAGTCCCAGCTATCAGAAGGCTGAGGCAGGAGAATTGCTTGAACCTGGGGGACGGAGGTTGCAGTAAGCTGAGATCGTGCCACTGGCCTGGGAGACAAGAGCGAGACTCCGGAAAAAAAAAAGAAAGAAGGAGAGAGAGGAGGAGAGGAGAGGAGAGGAGAGAGGAGGAGAGGAGACGGGACGGGACGGGGGGGAACGGGAAGGGAAGGGAAGGGAATGGAGGGAAGGGAAGGGAAGGAAGGGAAGGAAAGGAGAAAGGAAAGGAAAGGAAAGGAAAGGAAGGAAAGGAAAGGAAGAGGAAGGAAGGAAGAGGCGGCTCTCCTGGAGGCAGCTAGCATGAGGCTGGGGAGCGGAGCTGCGTGTCATGCCCTGCACTGCCCAGACTAGTGAGCCAATACAGTCAGGACGGCTAAAGGCAACCCCAAGAAACTAAAGGGCAAGGTGTCTGCTTATGCTTCTTTGTGCAGATGTGCAGAGAAGAACATAAGAAGAAATACCCAGAGGTCCCTGTCAATTTTGCAGAATTTTCCAAAAAGGCTCCAGGAGGTGGAAGACAACGTCCAGGAAAAAGAAGTCTAAATTTGATGAACGGCAAAGGCGGATAAGTACACTATGATCAGGAAATGAGGATATGGACCAGCTAAGGGAGGCAAGAAGAAGAAGGATTCTAATACCTTCAAAAGGCCACCATCTGGATTCTTCCTGTTCTGTTCAGAATTCCACCCAAGATAAAATCATAAACCCTGGCATCTCTATTGGAGACGTGACAAAAAAGCTGGGTGAGATGTAGAATAACTTAAATGACAGTGAGAAGCAGCCTTACATCATTAAGGCGGCCAAACTGAAAGAGGAGTATGAGAAGGATGTTGCTGAGTATAAGTCAAAACGGAAGTTTGATGGCTCAAAGAGTCCTGCTGAAGTTGCTCAGATAAGGTGGAAGAGGAAGATGAAGACGACGAGGAGGAAGAAGAGGAGGAGGAGGACAAGGAAGATGAATTAAAAAACTGTTTTCTGTCTCCTTGTGAATACCTTAGAGTAGGGGAGCGCCATAATTTTTTGTTTTTGTTTTTGTTTATTTTTGAGACAGAGTCTTGCTCTTTCGCCCAAGCTGGAATGCAATGGCGCAATCTCGGCTCACTGCAACCTCTGCCTCCTAGGTTCAAGCAATTCTCCTGCCTCAGCCTCACGAGTAGCTGGGGATTACGAGCATGCGCCACTATGCCTGGCTAATTTTTGTATTTTTAGTAGAGATGGGGTTTCACCACATCGGCCGGGCTGGTCTTGAACTCCTGACCTCAGGTGATCTGTCCACCTCAGCCTCCCAAAGTGGGAGGATTACAGGCGCTGCCTGGAGCGCAGTAATTGACACATCTCTTATTTGAGAAGTGTCTGTTGCCCTCATTAGGCCTAACTGCAAAATGTGATCACCATCATATTGTAGTCTCTCAAAGTGCTCTAGAGATTGTCAGTGGTTTACATGATGTGGCTATGGGTGTCCAGAACACCCTGAAACTGTATCAAAGTTGTACTATTTCCAAACATTTTTAAAATGAAAAGGTACTCTGGTGTTCTCCTTACTCTGTGCACTTTGCTGTGGTGTGGCAAGGCACTAATGATGTTGTTGGCTTTTTTTTTTTTTTTTTTTTGGAAGGTGGTGTTAACTATATGGTTATTGTGTTATCCTTTTGTATGTTTAGAATGCTGAAGTGTTTTTGAAGTTAAATAAACAGTATTACATTTTAAAAAAAAAGAAATATATACAGAATGAGATAGGAGTTAAAGTATGAGCTTTGCTAATATTAATGCTGTATTGGAGAACGTAGAAGAGCCCCAAGGCCAAAATGGACTTCCTACTTCTTCCTCCTAATTTAGACAGAATTAACCATCCAGCCACAGGCAGGAGAAGCCATGACCTGGTCACAGAAGCAGGAAACAGAATATTTGCCATTTGTACAGACAAATGGAGCAAGAGGTCAGATCATTATTGCAGTGACCTTGAACATATTAACCTGGCCCAGAATTGGGACCAATGAAAGGCAGACCATCATAAGTATTAGTTACTCCTCCTCCTGTGGGGAGAAGCAAACGGTAGAGAGGGAGTAGAAATGTGCCTCCTAGGCCAGGCACGGTGGCTCACGCCTGTAGACCCAGCACTTTGAGAGGCCGAGGCAGGTGGATTACCTAAAGTCGGGAGTTCGAGACCAGCCTGGCCAACATGGTGAAACTCCATCTCTACTAAAAATGCAAAAATTAGCCAGGCATGGAGGTGGGTGCCTGTAATCCAAGCTACTCAGGAGGCTGAGGCAGGAGAATCACTTGAACCCAGGAGACAGAGGTTGCAGTGAGCCGAGATGTACCACCAGACTCCATCCTGGGTGACAGAGCGAGACTCTTTCTCAAAAAATAATAATAAATTAAAATTAAAATTAAAAAGAAATGTGCCCTCTAGAGAGTACTGAAGTCACCTCTCCTCTATGGAAACGTGAGTACTGGAGTAAGAGTCTCTCCACCTAAAGCAATGGACCCTCTTCAAAGAAAAACAAGTTTGAATAGAATTTTAGGTGTTAATGGACTCTTTAGGAGTTCATGGACTCAAGTATAAAGATCACTGATGTAGACAATAAGTCAACTTTTTTTTTTTTTTTGAGACGGAGTCTCGCTCTGCCGCCCAGGCTGAAGTGCAGTGGCGCGATCTCAGCTCACTGCAAGCTCCACTTCCCGAGTTCACGCCTTCTCCTGCCTCAGCCTCCAGAGCTGCTGGGACTACAGGGCCCGCCACCGCACCCGGCTAATTTTCTGATTTTTAGTAGAGACGGGGTTCCCGTGTCAGCCAGGATGGTCTCGATCTCTGATCTCGTGATCCACCCGTCTCGGCCTCCCAAAGTGCTGGGATTACAGGCGTGAGCCACCACGCCCGGCCAAGTCAACTTTTAAAGAAGGAAAATGAACTAACAGATTTATTCATGACAGCCCAAAATTGGAAGCAACCAAAATGTCTTTCAGTTTTTAATGGTGAAACAAACCATGGTACACACATCCATGGAATACTACTCAGTAATAAAAAGGAAAGAATTTTGGCATATAAAACAACTCAGGCCGGGCGCGGGGGCTCAAGCTGTAATCCCAGCACTTTGGGAGGCCAAGACGGGGGATCACGAGGTCAGGAGATCGAGACCATCCTGGCTAACATGGTGAAACCCCGTCTCTACTAAAAATACAAAAAATAGCCGGGGAGGTGGCGGGGCTGTAGTCCCAGCTACTCGGGAGGTGAGGCAGGAGAATGGCGTGAAGCCAGGAGGCGGAGCTTGCGTGAGCTGAGATCGCACCACTGCACTCCAGCCCGGGCGACAGAGCGAGACTCTGCCTCAAAAAAAAAAAAAAACTCAAATTACTCTCCAGGGAATTACATTGAGTGAAAAAAAGGCAATCTCAAAAGGTTACATACTGTACAATTCCATTACATAATAGTCCTGAAATGACAAATTATAGAGATGAGAACAGGGTTGTGGTTGCCAGGGCTTAAGGATGCTGGAGAAGGGAGGGGGATGGCTGTTGCTATAAAAGGTTAGCACAATCAGCCAGCATGTTGGCTCATGCTTGTAATGCCAGCCCTTTGGGAGGCTAAGGAGTTCGAGACCAGCCCGGGCAACATGGTGAAACCACATCTCTACAAAAAATACAAAAATTACCTAGCCATGGTGGTGTGCACCTGTAGTCCCAGCTACTTGGGAGGCTGATGCTGGAGAATCGCTTGAGCCCAGGAGGCAGAGGCTGCAGCAAACTGAGATCACACCACTGCACTCCAGCCTGGATGACAGAGTGAGGCCCTGTCAAAAAAAAAAAAAGTTACCACAAGGGATCTTTGTGATGGAACTGTTCTGTTTCCTGACTGCGGTGGTGGTCACATGTATCTACATGTGATAAAACTGCATAGGATTACATATACACACATTGCACACATAAAACTGATGAAATCAAATAAGGTCAATGGATTGTACCAATGTCATTTTTATTGGTTGTGACACAGTGTCCTGTAGGGACACAAGATGTGACCATGGGGGTAATTTGTGAAGTACGGTATGTGGGATCTCTCTGTTTCATTTCTTACAACTGCATGTGAATCTACAATTAAATTAAAAAGGTGTTTTGTTTTTGTTTTTGAGACATGGTCTCACTCTGTCACCCAGGCTGGAGTACAGTGGGTATAATTTTTATTTTTAAACATTTTTTTAAAAAAGCTTTCTGGCACCGGGCACAGTGGCTCACGCCTGTAATCCCAGCACTTTGGGTGGCTGAGGCAGACAGATCACTTGAGGTTAGGAGTTAAAGACCAGCCTGGCCAATATGGCAAAATCCCGTCTCTACTAAAAACACAAAAGTTAGCCGGGAGCAGTGGTGGGTGCCGGTAATTCCAGTTACTCAGGAGGCTGAGGCAGGAGTATCACTTGAATCCGGGACGGAGGTCACAGTGCAAGATCATGCCATTACACACCGGCCTGGGTGACAGAGCTAGACTCTGTCTCAAAAAAATAATAATAATAAAAATAAAATAAAAAATAAATAAGGTTTTTGGAGATAAGAGGTCTGGCTATGTTCCCCAGGCTGGTCTCAAACTTTTGGCCTCAAACAGTCCTCCTGCCTCTGCCTCCCAGAGTACTGGGATACAGGTGTGAACCACTGTGCCCAGCCTGCAACCCACTTTTTATTGACATTTTTAACCCGCACTCAATACCCTTTAGGTTAAAAAGTAATTCTCTTCTCGTTTAATTGATAAAACATTAGGTGAATCTATAGGGAATTATATAGAAAAAATATATATGTATATAATAAGTGTTCTTTATTTCTCTTTGGTTTCTTTTTTTTTTTTTTTTTTTTTTTTTTTGAGGCGGAGTCCGCTCTGTCGCGCCCGGACTGGAGTGCATGGCCAGATCTCAGCTCACTGCAAGCTCCGCCTCCTGGGTTTCCGCCATTCTCCTGCCTCAGCCTCCCAAGTAGCTGGGACTACAGGCGCCCGCCACCTCGCCCGGCTAGTTTTTGTATTTTAGTAGAGACGGGGTTTCACCGTATTAGCCAGGATGGTCTCGATCTCCTGACCTCGTGATCCGCCCGTCTCGGCCTCCCAAAGTGCTGGGATTACAGGCTTGAGCCACCGCGCCCGGCCTCTCTTTGGTTTCTTAACACAAAAGACATGCATTCCATAAATAAAACGAAATAAGATTTTCTGGAAACAACAATTGGGACCGACAAGCACAGTGGCTCATGCCTGTAATCCTAACATTTTGGGAGGCCGAGGTGGGTGGATCACCTGAGGTCAGGAGTTCGAGACCAGCCTGGCCAACATGGGAAACCCTGTCTCTACTAAAAATACAAAAAACAAACAAACAACAAAAAACAATAGCCGGTGGGGGCGGGAGCCTGTAATCCCAGTACTGGAGAGGCCAAGGCAGAAGACACTTGAACCTGGGAGGCAGGGGTTGCAATGAGCCGAGATCGTGCCATTGCTCTCCAGCCTGGGCGACAAGAGCAAAACTCCATGTCAAAAAAAAGAGTGTGAGAATATTGGTGTTTCCTCACTTGTGCTCGAAGCCCAGCTCAAAGCACTGGCTTCATCTCACTTGGAAACACTGACCTCAGAAGTTACACTGACACAGCAGTGTAACTTCTACACCAAGAGGTGAGAGTGGACTCAGGAAGGCCACTACAAGAGCTGCATACTGGTCGAGCATGGTGGCTTATGCCTGAATCCCAGCACTTTGGGAGACCAAGGCGGGCGGGTCACCTGAGGTCAGGAGTTCGAGACCATCCTGGCCAACATGGTGAAACCCCATCTCTACTAAAAATGCAAAAATTAGCCTATCATGGTGGTGGTCGTCTGTAATCCCAGCTACTCCAGAGGCTGAGGCAGGGAGAATTGCTTGAACCCAGGAGGTGGAGGTTGCAGTGAGCTGAGATCATGCCATTGCACTCCAGCCTGGGCAACACAGTGAGACTCCGTCAAAAAAAAAAAAAAAAAGCAGCATACTGTGGGAAACTGAAACCTGATCTTCCCCAATGGCAAAATCGAGGCTAGCATCCTAAGGACCAAGCAAAGCCCACTTCACAATCCAGGCTTGTCAGTACTACTTTAAATTCACAAAAGAAGTAAGGGGCTTATAATAATAGATGGGCACTAATATGTTCCTAACAGGAAACGCAGACCACAATCTCCTTCTGAGTCTACCTCTGTAGGCAAACCAGGAGGGAGGGAGAAATGCTGGAGCTCCACTATGAGCCATATTGAATATCAGATTGTTAAGTCTTTTAACATGAAAACATCATTTGTAAGTGCCCGTAGCAGAGGCCCAGCTCCTGAGTTGCAGATGACAAAAAATAATAAATAAATAAATAAAACTTCCCTCTGAATACATGGCAATTGCCTGACGGCCTTGGGATCCAGGAGATGCCCCAAGCACCACATTGTGCCTTTCTCAGCAGGCTTCCAAGTCAGCGCAGGTAGGTAGCAAAGAACAGGTAAACAACCAGGTGGAGATTGAGAACCCTAAGTCCCAGTCTTGGGTTAAAGGAATTGTATCATCTTTTAGTCTTTAGTGGAAGAATTTTAGACAACCAGATTTTGGCAGCAGCAGCTGAAAGCCCCACAGCCTAGAGCACTGGTAATAGAAAATGTGCTCCTCTTTGGGTCTCACTGTGCTACATTAAGGTCCCATCCAGGGAGAAAGAGAAAGTAGCATGGAATCTCTTCAAGAGGTCATTTGTCAAGATTAGAAGAAGAAACATAAAATTTGTTCTTTGCAGCAGCCAAAGATTGTTTCAGCTTTCAGTTTCTTTTCTTGTTATAAGCCACCTTTGCTTGAAGTAAGGTCCATCTTCTTGCTGGTCAGCCAGCCAAGGGCTGAAAGCATGCTACACCACTGGAATTGGTAAATGGAAGCAGGAACAGTGAAACAGCAGGCAGACAAGGTCACCAGACAAAGCCAGCCCATGGTTGGTTAGAAGAAGCAAGCCCTAGCCAGGCACGGTGGCTCAAGCCTGTAA